>NW_025791717.1:0-300000 GCF_921293095.1 Ischnura elegans
AAAGACACAATGCTATTTGAATGCTACCGTGATCATATTTTCGATCGCAGTGTGGAATGCAAATTTAAAAATATCACGTTGGAACGTAAGAATTCTGATCTGAACGAAAAAATGACTGTCGCAAATATCGTTGATACATGAAAAATGTCACGTAAGGCAGTATGAGGACCTTAATTGACTAGGATTTAAACATATTTGATCGTTCTCGCATTCATATTGATCACTTTATTGTCTCATGTAAGTTAAGCGATATCCCATTCAAATGGGGAGTCACTCAAAAAAGTCAAAAATCAGACTATCTCAAAAATCCCTGTTTAACTAACGAAAACCATGGCGACAGTTTTAATACGTTCTATAACAAAGACACAATGCTATTTGAATGCTACCGTGATCATATTTTCGATCGCAGTGTGGAATGCAAATTTAAAAAATATCACGTTGGAACGTAAGAATTCTGATCTGAACGAAAAAATGACTGTCGCAAATATCGTTGATACATGAAAAATGTCACGTAAGGCAGTATGAGGACCTTAATTGACTAGGATTTAAACATATTTGATCGTTCTCGCATTCATATTGATCACTTTATTGTCTCATGTAAGTTAAGCGATATCCCATTCAAATGGGGAGTCACTCAAAAAGTCAAAAATCAGACTATCTCAAAAATCCCTGTTTAACTAACGAAAACCATGGCGACAGTTTTAATACGTTCTATATCAAAGACACAATGCTATTTGAATGCTACCGTGATCATATTTTCGATCGCAGTGTGGAATGCAAATTTAAAAATATCACGTTGGAACGTAAGAATTCTGATCTGAACGAAAAAATGACTGTCGCAAATATCGTTGATACATGAAAAATGTCACGTAAGGCAGTATGAGGACCTTAATTGACTAGGATTTAAACATATTTGATCGTTCTCGCATTCATATTGATCACTTTATTGTCTCATGTAAGTTAAGCGATATCCCATTCAAATGGGGAGTCACTCAAAAAAGTCAAAAATCACACTATCTCAAAAATCCCTGTTTAACTAACGAAAACCATGGCGACAGTTTTAATACGTTCTATAACAAAGACACAATGCTATTTGAATGCTACCGTGATCATATTTTCGATCGCAGTGTGGAATGCAAATTTAAAAATGTCACGTTGGAACGTAGAATTCTGATCTGAACGAAAAAATGACTGTCGCAAATATCGTTGATACATGAAAAATGTCACGTAAGGCAGTATGAGGACCTTAATGGACTAGGATTTAAACATATTTGATCGTTCTCGCATTCATATTGATCACTTTATTGTCTCATGTAAGTTAAGCGATATCCATTCAAATGGGGAGTCACTCAAAAAAGTCAAAAATCACACTATCTCAAAAATCCCTGTTTAACTAACGAAAACCATGGCGACAGTTTTAATACGTTCTATAACAAAGACACAATGCTATTTGAATGCTACCGTGATCATATTTTCGATCGCAGTGTGGAATGCAAATTTAAAAATATCACGTTGGAACGTAAGAATTCTGATCTGAACGAAAAAATGACTGTCGCAAATATCGTTGATACATGAAAAATGTCACGTAAGGCAGTATGAGGACCTTAATCGACTAGGATTTAAACATATTTGATCGTTCTCGCAATTCATATTGATCACTTTATTGTCTCATGTAAGTTAAGCGATATCCCATTCAAATGGGGAGTCACTCAAAAAAGTCAAAAATCAGACTATCTCAAAAATCCCTGTTTAACTAACGAAAACCATGGCGACAGTTTTAATACGTTCTATAACAAAGACACAATGCTATTTGAATGCTACCGTGATCATATTTTCGATCGCAGTGTGGAATGCAAATTTAAAAATATCACGTTGGAACGTAAGAATTCTGATCTGAACGAAAAAATGACTGTCGCAAATATCGTTGATACATGAAAAATGTCACGTAAGGCAGTATGAGGACCTTAATTGACTAGGATTTAAACATATTTGATCGTTCTCGCATTCATATTGATCACTTTAATGTCTCATGTAAGTTAAGCAATATCCCATTCAAATGGGGAGTCACTCAAAAAAGTCAAAAATCAGACTATCTCAAAAATCCCTGTTTAACTAACGAAAACCATGGCGACAGTTTTAATACGTTCTATATCAAAGACACAATGCTATTTGAATGCTACCGTGATCATATTTTCGATCGCAGTGTGGAATGCAAATTTAAAAATATCACGTTGGAACGTAAGAATTCTGATCTGAACGAAAAAATGACTGTCGCAAATATCGTTGATACATGAAAAATGTCACGTAAGGCAGTATGAGGACCTTAATTGACTAGGATTTAAACATATTTGATCGTTCTCGCATTCATATTGATCACTTTATTGTCTCATGTAAGTTAAGCGATATCCCATTCAAATGGGGAGTCACTCAAAAAAGTCAAAAATCACACTATCTCAAAAATCCCTGTTTAACTAACGAAAACCATGGCGACAGTTTTAATACGTTCTATAACAAAGACACAATGCTATTTGAATGCTACCGTGATCATATTTTCGATCGCAGTGTGGAATGCAAATTTAAAAATATCACGTTGGAACGTAAGAATTCTGATCTGAACGAAAAAATGACTGTCGCAAATATCGTTGATACATGAAAAATGTCACGTAAGGCAGTATGAGGACCTTAATTGACTAGGATTTAAACATATTTGATCGTTCTCGCATTCATATTGATCACTTTAATGTCTCATGTAAGTTAAGCAATATCCCATTCAAATGGGGAGTCACTCAAAAAAGTCAAAAATCAGACTATCTCAAAAATCCCTGTTTAACTAACGAAAACCATGGCGACAGTTTTAATACGTTCTATAACAAAGACACAATGCTATTTGAATGCTACCGTGATCATATTTTCGATCGCAGTGTGGAATGCAAATTTAAAAATATCACGTTGGAACGTAAGAATTCTGATCTGAACGAAAAAATGACTGTCGCAAATATCGTTGATACATGAAAAATGTCACGTAAGGCAGTATGAGGACCTTAATTGACTAGGATTTAAACATATTTGATCGTTCTCGCATTCATATTGATCACTTTATTGTCTCATGTAAGTTAAGCGATATCCCATTCAAATGGGGAGTCACTCAAAAAAGTCAAAAATCACACTATCTCAAAAATCCCTGTTTAACTAACGAAAACCATGGCGACAGTTTTAATACGTTCTATATCAAAGACACAATGCTATTTGAATGCTACCGTGATCATATTTTCGATCGCAGTGTGGAATGCAAATTTAAAAATATCACGTTGGAACGTAAGAATTCTGATCTGAACGAAAAAATGACTGTCGCAAATATCGTTGATACATGAAAAATGTCACGTAAGGCAGTATGAGGACCTTAATTGACTAGGATTTAAACATATTTGATCGTTCTCGCATTCATATTGATCACTTTATTGTCTCATGTAAGTTAAGCGATATCCCATTCAAATGGGGAGTCACTCAAAAAAGTCAAAAATCACACTATCTCAAAAATCCCTGTTTAACTAACGAAAACCATGGCGACAGTTTTAATACGTTCTATAACAAAGACACAATGCTATTTGAATGCTACCGTGATCATATTTTCGATCGCAGTGTGGAATGCAAATTTAAAAATGTCACGTTGGAACGTAGAATTCTGATCTGAACGAAAAAATGACTGTCGCAAATATCGTTGATACATGAAAAATGTCACGTAAGGCAGTATGAGGACCTTAATGGACTAGGATTTAAACATATTTGATCGTTCTCGCATTCATATTGATCACTTTATTGTCTCATGTAAGTTAAGCGATATCCCATTCAAATGGGGAGTCACTCAAAAAAGTCAAAAATCACACTATCTCAAAAATCCCTGTTTAACTAACGAAAACCATGGCGACAGTTTTAATACGTTCTATAACAAAGACACAATGCTATTTGAATGCTACCGTGATCATATTTTCGATCGCAGTGTGGAATGCAAATTTAAAAATATCACGTTGGAACGTAAGAATTCTGATCTGAACGAAAAAATGACTGTCGCAAATATCGTTGATACATGAAAAATGTCACGTAAGGCAGTATGAGGACCTTAATCGACTAGGATTTAAACATATTTGATCGTTCTCGCATTCATATTGATCACTTTATTGTCTCATGTAAGTTAAGCGATATCCCATTCAAATGGGGAGTCACTCAAAAAAGTCAAAAATCAGACTATCTCAAAAATCCCTGTTTAACTAACGAAAACCATGGCGACAGTTTTAATACGTTCTATAACAAAGACACAATGCTATTTGAATGCTACCGTGATCATATTTTCGATCGCAGTGTGGAATGCAAATTTAAAAATATCACGTTGGAACGTAAGAATTCTGATCTGAACGAAAAAATGACTGTCGCAAATATCGTTGATACATGAAAAATGTCACGTAAGGCAGTATGAGGACCTTAATTGACTAGGATTTAAACATATTTGATCGTTCTCGCATTCATATTGATCACTTTAATGTCTCATGTAAGTTAAGCAATATCCCATTCAAATGGGGAGTCACTCAAAAAAGTCAAAAATCAGACTATCTCAAAAATCCCTGTTTAACTAACGAAAACCATGGCGACAGTTTTAATACGTTCTATATCAAAGACACAATGCTATTTGAATGCTACCGTGATCATATTTTCGATCGCAGTGTGGAATGCAAATTTAAAAATATCACGTTGGAACGTAAGAATTCTGATCTGAACGAAAAAATGACTGTCGCAAATATCGTTGATACATGAAAAATGTCACGTAAGGCAGTATGAGGACCTTAATGGACTAGGATTTAAACATATTTGATCGTTCTCGCATTCATATTGATCACTTTATTGTCTCATGTAAGTTAAGCGATATCCCATTCAAATGGGGAGTCACTCAAAAAAGTCAAAAATCACACTATCTCAAAAATCCCTGTTTAACTAACGAAAACCATGGCGACAGTTTTAATACGTTCTATAACAAAGACACAATGCTATTTGAATGCTACCGTGATCATATTTTCGATCGCAGTGTGGAATGCAAATTTAAAAATATCACGTTGGAACGTAAGAATTCTGATCTGAACGAAAAAATGACTGTCGCAAATATCGTTGATACATGAAAAATGTCACGTAAGGCAGTATGAGGACCTTAATTGACTAGGATTTAAACATATTTGATCGTTCTCGCATTCATATTGATCACTTTATTGTCTCATGTAAGTTAAGCGATATCCCATTCAAATGGGGAGTCACTCAAAAAAGTCAAAAATCAGACTATCTCAAAAATCCCTGTTTAAATAACGAAAACCATGGCGACAGTTTTAATACGTTCTATAACAAAGACACAATGCTATTTGAATGCTACCGTGATCATATTTTCGATCGCAGTGTGGAATGCAAATTTAAAAATATCACGTTGGAACGTAAGAATTCTGATCTGAACGAAAAAATGACTGTCGCAAATATCGTTGATACATGAAAAATGTCACGTAAGGCAGTATGAGGACCTTAATTGACTAGGATTTAAACATATTTGATCGTTCTCGCATTCATATTGATCACTTTAATGTCTCATGTAAGTTAAGCAATATCCCATTCAAATGGGGAGTCACTCAAAAAAGTCAAAAATCAGACTATCTCAAAAATCCCTGTTTAACTAACGAAAACCATGGCGACAGTTTTAATACGTTCTATAACAAAGACACAATGCTATTTGAATGCTACCGTGATCATATTTTCGATCGCAGTGTGGAATGCAAATTTAAAAATATCACGTTGGAACGTAAGAATTCTGATCTGAACGAAAAAATGACTGTCGCAAATATCGTTGATACATGAAAAATGTCACGTAAGGCAGTATGAGGACCTTAATTGACTAGGATTTAAACATATTTGATCGTTCTCGCATTCATATTGATCACTTTAATGTCTCATGTAAGTTAAGCAATATCCCATTCAAATGGGGAGTCACTCAAAAAAGTCAAAAATCAGACTATCTCAAAAATCCCTGTTTAACTAACGAAAACCATGGCGACAGTTTTAATACGTTCTATATCAAAGACACAATGCTATTTGAATGCTACCGTGATCATATTTTCGATCGCAGTGTGGAATGCAAATTTAAAAATATCACGTTGGAACGTAAGAATTCTGATCTGAACGAAAAAATGACTGTCGCAAATATCGTTGATACATGAAAAATGTCACGTAAGGCAGTATGAGGACCTTAATGGACTAGGATTTAAACATATTTGATCGTTCTCGCATTCATATTGATCACTTTATTGTCTCATGTAAGTTAAGCGATATCCCATTCAAATGGGGAGTCACTCAAAAAAGTCAAAAATCACACTATCTCAAAAATCCCTGTTTAACTAACGAAAACCATGGCGACAGTTTTAATACGTTCTATAACAAAGACACAATGCTATTTGAATGCTACCGTGATCATATTTTCGATCGCAGTGTGGAATGCAAATTTAAAAATATCACGTTGGAACGTAAGAATTCTGATCTGAACGAAAAAATGACTGTCGCAAATATCGTTGATACATGAAAAATGTCACGTAAGGCAGTATGAGGACCTTAATTGACTAGGATTTAAACATATTTGATCGTTCTCGCATTCATATTGATCACTTTATTGTCTCATGTAAGTTAAGCGATATCCCATTCAAATGGGGAGTCACTCAAAAAAGTCAAAAATCAGACTATCTCAAAAATCCCTGTTTAACTAACGAAAACCATGGCGACAGTTTTAATACGTTCTATAACAAAGACACAATGCTATTTGAATGCTACCGTGATCATATTTTCGATCGCAGTGTGGAATGCAAATTTAAAAATATCACGTTGGAACGTAAGAATTCTGATCTGAACGAAAAAATGACTGTCGCAAATATCGTTGATACATGAAAAATGTCACGTAAGGCAGTATGAGGACCTTAATTGACTAGGATTTAAACATATTTGATCGTTCTCGCATTCATATTGATCACTTTAATGTCTCATGTAAGTTAAGCAATATCCCATTCAAATGGGGAGTCACTCAAAAAAGTCAAAAATCAGACTATCTCAAAAATCCCTGTTTAACTAACGAAAACCATGGCGACAGTTTTAATACGTTCTATAACAAAGACACAATGCTATTTGAATGCTACCGTGATCATATTTTCGATCGCAGTGTGGAATGCAAATTTAAAAATATCACGTTGGAACGTAAGAATTCTGATCTGAACGAAAAAATGACTGTCGCAAATATCGTTGATACATGAAAAATGTCACGTAAGGCAGTATGAGGACCTTAATTGACTAGGATTTAAACATATTTGATCGTTCTCGCATTCATATTGATCACTTTAATGTCTCATGTAAGTTAAGCAATATCCCATTCAAATGGGGAGTCACTCAAAAAAGTCAAAAATCAGACTATCTCAAAAATCCCTGTTTAACTAACGAAAACCATGGCGACAGTTTTAATACGTTCTATAACAAAGACACAATGCTATTTGAATGCTACCGTGATCATATTTTCGATCGCAGTGTGGAATGCAAATTTAAAAATATCACGTTGGAACGTAAGAATTCTGATCTGAACGAAAAAAATGACTGTCGCAAATATCGTTGATACATGAAAAATGTCACGTAAGGCAGTATGAGGACCTTAATTGACTAGGATTTAAACATATTTGATCGTTCTCGCATTCATATTGATCACTTTATTGTCTCATGTAAGTTAAGCGATATCCCATTCAAATGGGGAGTCACTCAAAAAAGTCAAAAATCACACTATCTCAAAAATCCCTGTTTAACTAACGAAAACCATGGCGACAGTTTTAATACGTTCTATATCAAAGACACAATGCTATTTGAATGCTACCGTGATCATATTTTCGATCGCAGTGTGGAATGCAAATTTAAAAATATCACGTTGGAACGTAAGAATTCTGATCTGAACGAAAAAATGACTGTCGCAAATATCGTTGATACATGAAAAATGTCACGTAAGGCAGTATGAGGACCTTAATTGACTAGGATTTAAACATATTTGATCGTTCTCGCATTCATATTGATCACTTTATTGTCTCATGTAAGTTAAGCGATATCCCATTCAAATGGGGAGTCACTCAAAAAAGTCAAAAATCACACTATCTCAAAAATCCCTGTTTAACTAACGAAAACCATGGCGACAGTTTTAATACGTTCTATAACAAAGACACAATGCTATTTGAATGCTACCGTGATCATATTTTCGATCGCAGTGTGGAATGCAAATTTAAAAATGTCACGTTGGAACGTAGAATTCTGATCTGAACGAAAAAATGACTGTCGCAAATATCGTTGATACATGAAAAATGTCACGTAAGGCAGTATGAGGACCTTAATTGACTAGGATTTAAACATATTTGATCGTTCTCGCATTCATATTGATCACTTTATTGTCTCATGTAAGTTAAGCGATATCCCATTCAAATGGGGAGTCACTCAAAAAAGTCAAAAATCACACTATCTCAAAAATCCCTGTTTAACTAACGAAAACCATGGCGACAGTTTTAATACGTTCTATAACAAAGACACAATGCTATTTGAATGCTACCGTGATCATATTTTCGATCGCAGTGTGGAATGCAAATTTAAAAATATCACGTTGGAACGTAAGAATTCTGATCTGAACGAAAAAATGACTGTCGCAAATATCGTTGATACATGAAAAATGTCACGTAAGGCAGTATGAGGACCTTAATGGACTAGGATTTAAACATATTTGATCGTTCTCGCATTCATATTGATCACTTTATTGTCTCATGTAAGTTAAGCGATATCCCATTCAAATGGGGAGTCACTCAAAAAAGTCAAAAATCAGACTATCTCAAAAATCCCTGTTTAACTAACGAAAACCATGGCGACAGTTTTAATACGTTCTATAACAAAGACACAATGCTATTTGAATGCTACCGTGATCATATTTTCGATCGCAGTGTGGAATGCAAATTTAAAAAAATCACGTTGGAACGTAAGAATTCTGATCTGAACGAAAAAATGACTGTCGCAAATATCGTTGATACATGAAAAATGTCACGTAAGGCAGTATGAGGACCTTAATTGACTAGGATTTAAACATATTTGATCGTTCTCGCATTCATATTGATCACTTTAATGTCTCATGTAAGTTAAGCAATATCCCATTCAAATGGGGAGTCACTCAAAAAAGTCAAAAATCAGACTATCTCAAAAATCCCTGTTTAACTAACGAAAACCATGGCGACAGTTTTAATACGTTCTATATCAAAGACACAATGCTATTTGAATGCTACCGTGATCATATTTTCGATCGCAGTGTGGAATGCAAATTTAAAAATATCACGTTGGAACGTAAGAATTCTGATCTGAACGAAAAAATGACTGTCGCAAATATCGTTGATACATGAAAAATGTCACGTAAGGCAGTATGAGGACCTTAATTGACTAGGATTTAAACATATTTGATCGTTCTCGCATTCATATTGATCACTTTATTGTCTCATGTAAGTTAAGCGATATCCCATTCAAATGGGGAGTCACTCAAAAAAGTCAAAAATCACACTATCTCAAAAATCCCTGTTTAACTAACGAAAACCATGGCGACAGTTTTAATACGTTCTATAACAAAGACACAATGCTATTTGAATGCTACCGTGATCATATTTTCGATCGCAGTGTGGAATGCAAATTTAAAAATATCACGTTGGAACGTAAGAATTCTGATCTGAACGAAAAAATGACTGTCGCAAATATCGTTGATACATGAAAAATGTCACGTAAGGCAGTATGAGGACCTTAATTGACTAGGATTTAAACATATTTGATCGTTCTCGCATTCATATTGATCACTTTATTGTCTCATGTAAGTTAAGCGATATCCCATTCAAATGGGGAGTCACTCAAAAAAGTCAAAAATCAGACTATCTCAAAAATCCCTGTTTAACTAACGAAAACCATGGCGACAGTTTTAATACGTTCTATAACAAAGACACAATGCTATTTGAATACTCCCGTGATCATATTTTCGATCGCAGTGTGGAATGCAAATTTAAAAATATCACGTTGGAACGTAGGATTCTGATCTGAACGAAAAAATGACTGTCGCGAATATCGTTGATACATGAAAAATGTCACGTGAGGCAGTATGAGGACCTTAATTGACTAGGATTAAAACATATTTGATCGTTCTCGCATTCATATTGATCACTTTTATGTCTCATGTAAGTTAAGCAATATCCCATCTCAAAAATCCCTGTTTAACTAACGAAAACCATGGCGACAGTTTTAATACGTTCTATAACAAAGACACAATGCTATTTGAATACTCCCGTGATCATATTTTCGATCGCAGTGTGGAATGCAAATTTAAAAATATCACGTTGGAACGTAGGATTCTGATCTGAACGAAAAAATGACTGTCGCGAATATCGTTGATACATGAAAAATGTCACGTTAGGCAGTATGAGGACCTTAATTGACTAGGATTAAAACATATTTGATCGTTCTCGCATTCATATTGATCACTTTTATGTCTCATGTAAGTTAAGCAATATCCCATCTCAAAAATCCCTGTTTAACTAACGAAAACCATGGCGACAGTTTTAATACGTTCTATAACAAAGACACAATGCTATTTGAATACTCCCGTGATCATATTTTCGATCGCAGTGTGGAATGCAAATTTAAAAATATCACGTTGGAACGTAGGATTCTGATCTGAACGAAAAAATTACTGTCGCGAATATCGTTGATACATGAAAAATGTCACGTTAGGCAGTATGAGGACCTTAATTGACTAGGATTAAAACATATTTGATCGTTCTCGCATTCATATTGATCACTTTAATGTCTCATGTAAGTTAAGCAATATCCCATTCAAATGGAGAGTCACTCAAAAAAGTCAAAAATGAGACTATCTCAAAAATCCCTGTTCAACTAACGAAAACCATGGCGACAGTTTTAATACGTTCTATAACAAAGACACAATGCTATTTGAATACTCCCGTGATCATATTTTCGATCGCAGTGTGGAATGCAAATTTAAAAATATCACGTTGGAACGTAGAATTCTGATCTGAACGAAAAAATGACTGTCGCGAATATCGTTGCTACATGAAAAATGTCACGTTAGGCAGTATGAGGACCTTAATTGACTAGGATTTAAACATATTTGATCGTTCTCGCATTCATATTGATCACTTTAATGTCTCATGTAAGTTAAGCAATATCCCATTCAAATGGGGAGTCACTCAAAAAAGTCAAAAATGAGACTATCTCAAAAATCCCTGTTTAACTAACGAAAACCATGGCGACAGTTTTAATACGTTCTATAACAAAGACACAATGCTATTTGAATACTCCCGTGATCATATTTTCGATCGCAGTGTGGAATGCAAATTTAAAAATATCACGTTGGAACGTAGGATTCTGATCTGAACGAAAAAATGACTGTCGCGAATATCGTTGATACATGAAAAATGTCACGTTAGGCAGTATGAGGACCTTAATTGACTAGGATTAAAACATATTTGATCGTTCTCGCATTCATATTGATCACTTTATTTCTCATGTAAGTTAAGCAATATCCCATTCAAATGGGGAGTCACTCAAAAAAGTCAAAAATCAGACTATCTCAAAAATCCCTGTTTAACTAACGAAAACCATGGCGACAGTTTTAATACGTTCTATAACAAAGACACAATGCTATTTGAATACTCCCGTGATCATATTTTCGATCGCAGTGTGGAATGCAAATTTAAAAATATCACGTTGGAACGTAGGATTCTGATCTGAACGAAAAAATGACTGTCGCGAATATCGTTGATACATGAAAAATGTCACGTTAGGCAGTATGAGGACCTTAATTGACTAGGATTAAAACATATTTGATCGTTCTCGCATTCATATTGATCACTTTTATGTCTCATGTAAGTTAAGCAATATCCCATCTCAAAAATCCCTGTTTAACTAACGAAAACCATTGCGACAGTTTTAATACGTTCTATAACAAAGACACAATGCTATTTGAATACTCCCGTGATCATATTTTCGATCGCAGTGTGGAATGCAAATTTAAAAATATCACGTTGGAACGTAGAATTCTGATCTGAACGAAAAAATGACTGTCGCGAATATCGTTGATACATGAAAAATGTCACGTTAGGCAGTATGAGGACCTTAATTGACTAGGATTAAAACATATTTGATCGTTCTCGCATTCATATTGATCACTTTATTTCTCATGTAAGTTAAGCAATATCCCATTCAAATGGGGAGTCACTCAAAAAAGTCAAAAATCAGACTATCTCAAAAATCCCTGTTTAACTAACGAAAACCTTGGCGACAGTTTTAATACGTTCTATAACAAAGACACAATGCTATTTGAATACTCCCGTGATCATATTTCTGATCGCAGTGTGGAATGCAAATTTAAAAATATCACGTTGGAACGTAGGATTCTGATCTGAACGAAAAAATGACTGTCGCGAATATCGTTGATACATGAAAAATGTCACGTTAGACAGTATGAGGACCTTAATTGACTAGGATTTAAACATATTTGATCGTTCTCGCATTCATATTGATCACTTTAATGTCTCATGTAAGTTAAGCAATATCCCATTCAAATGGGGAGTCACTCAAAAAAGTAAAAAATCAGACTATCTCAAAAATCCCTGTTCAACTAACGAAAACCATGGCGACAGTTTTAATACGTTCTATAACAAAGACACAATGCTATTTGAATACTCCCGTGATCATATTTTCGATCGCAGTGTGGAATGCAAATTTAAAAATATCACGTTGGAACGTAGAATTCTGATCTGAACGAAAAAATGACTGTCGCGAATATCGTTGCTACATGAAAAATGTCACGTTAGGCAGTATGAGGACCTTAATTGACTAGGATTTAAACATATTTGATCGTTCTCGCATTCATTTTGATCACTTTAATGTCTCATGTAAGTTAAGCAATATCCCATTCAAATGGGGAGTCACTCAAAAAAGTCAAAAATCAGACTATCTCAAAAATCCCTGTTTAACTAACGAAAACCATGGCGACAGTTTTGATACGTTCTATAACAAAGACACAATGCTATTTGAATACTCCCGTGATCATATTTTCGATCGCAGTGTGGAATGCAAATTTAAAAATATCACGTTGGAACGTAGAATTCTGATCTGAACGAAAAAATGACTGTCGCGAATATCGTTGATACATGAAAAATGTCACGTTAGGCAGTATGAGGACCTTAATTGACTAGGATTAAAACATATTTGATCGTTCTCGCATTCATATTGATCACTTTAAGGTCTCATGTAAGTTAAGCAATATCCCATTCAAATGGGGAGTCACTCAAAAAAGTCAAAAATCAGACTATCTCAAAAATCCCTGTTTAACTAACGAAAACCATGGCGACAGTTTTAATACGTTCTATAACAAAGACACAATGCTATTTGAATACTCCCGTGATCATATTTTCGATCGCAGTGTGGAATGCAAATTTAAAAATATCACGTTGGAACGTAGGATTCTGATCTGAACGAAAAAATGACTGTCGCGAATATCGTTGATACATGAAAAATGTCACGTTAGGCAGTATGAGGACCTTAATTGACTAGGATTAAAACATATTTGATCGTTCTCGCATTCATATTGATCACTTTATTTCTCATGTAAGTTAAGCAATATCCCATTCAAATGGGGAGTCACTCAAAAAAGTCAAAAATCAGACTATCTCAAAAATCCCTGTTTAACTAACGAAAACCATGGCGACAGTTTTAATACGTTCTATAACAAAGACACAATGCTATTTGAATACTCCCGTGATCATATTTTCGATCGCAGTGTGGAATGCAAATTTAAAAATATCACGTTGGAACGTAGGATTCTGATCTGAACGAAAAAATGACTGTCGCGAATATCGTTGATACATGAAAAATGTCACGTTAGGCAGTATGAGGACCTTAATTGACTAGGATTAAAACATATTTGATCGTTCTCGCATTCATATTGATCACTTTTATGTCTCATGTAAGTTAAGCAATATCCCATCTCAAAAATCCCTGTTTAACTAACGAAAACCATGGCGACAGTTTTAATACGTTCTATAACAAAGACACAATGCTATTTGAATACTCCCGTGATCATATTTTCGATCGCAGTGTGGAATGCAAATTTAAAAATATCACGTTGGAACGTAGAATTCTGATCTGAACGAAAAAATTACTGTCGCGAATATCGTTGATACATGAAAAATGTCACGTTAGGCAGTATGAGGACCTTAATTGACTAGGATTAAAACATATTTGATCGTTCTCGCATTCATATTGATCACTTTAATGTCTCATGTAAGTTAAGCAATATCCCATTCAAATGGGGAGTCACTCAAAAAAGTAAAAAATCAGACTATCTCAAAAATCCCTGTTCAACTAACGAAAACCATGGCGACAGTTTTAATACGTTCTATAACAAAGACACAATGCTATTTGAATACTCCCGTGATCATATTTTCGATCGCAGTGTGGAATGCAAATTTAAAAATATCACGTTGGAACGTAGAATTCTGATCTGAACGAAAAAATGACTGTCGCGAATATCGTTGATACATGAAAAATGTCACGTTAGGCAGTATGAGGACCTTAATTGACTAGGATTAAAACATATTTGATCGTTCTCGCATTCATATTGATCACTTTAAGGTCTCATGTAAGTTAAGCAATATCCCATTCAAATGGGGAGTCACTCAAAAAAGTCAAAAATCAGACTATCTCAAAAATCCCTGTTTAACTAACGAAAACCATGGCGACAGTTTTAATACGTTCTATAACAAAGACACAATGCTATTTGAATACTCCCGTGATCATATTTTCGATCGCAGTGTGGAATGCAAATTTAAAAATATCACGTTGGAACGTAGGATTCTGATCTGAACGAAAAAATGACTGTCGCGAATATCGTTGATACATGAAAAATGTCACGTTAGGCAGTATGAGGACCTTAATTGACTAGGATTAAAACATATTTGATCGTTCTCGCATTCATATTGATCACTTTATTTCTCATGTAAGTTAAGCAATATCCCATTCAAATGGGGAGTCACTCAAAAAAGTAAAAAATCAGACTATCTCAAAAATCCCTGTTTAACTAACGAAAACCATGGCGACAGTTTTAATACGTTCTATAACAAAGACACAATGCTATTTGAATACTCCCGTGATCATATTTTCGATCGCAGTGTGGAATGCAAATTTAAAAATATCACGTTGGAACGTAGGATTCTGATCTGAACGAAAAAATGACTGTCGCGAATATCGTTGATACATGAAAAATGTCACGTTAGGCAGTATGAGGACCTTAATTGACTAGGATTAAAACATATTTGATCGTTCTCGCATTCATATTGATCACTTTTATGTCTCATGTAAGTTAAGCAATATCCCATCTCAAAAATCCCTGTTTAACTAACGAAAACCATGGCGACAGTTTTAATACGTTCTATAACAAAGACACAATGCTATTTGAATACTCCCGTGATCATATTTTCGATCGCAGTGTGGAATGCAAATTTAAAAATATCACGTTGGAACGTAGAATTCTGATCTGAACGAAAAAATTACTGTCGCGAATATCGTTGATACATGAAAAATGTCACGTTAGGCAGTATGAGGACCTTAATTGACTAGGATTAAAACATATTTGATCGTTCTCGCATTCATATTGATCACTTTAATGTCTCATGTAAGTTAAGCAATATCCCATTCAAATGGAGAGTCACTCAAAAAAGTCAAAAATCAGACTATCTCAAAAATCCCTGTTCAACTAACGAAAACCATGGCGACAGTTTTAATACGTTCTATAACAAAGACACAATGCTATTTGAATACTCCCGTGATCATATTTTCGATCGCAGTGTGGAATGCAAATTTAAAAATATCACGTTGGAACGTAGAATTCTGATCTGAACGAAAAAATGACTGTCGCGAATATCGTTGCTACATGAAAAATGTCACGTTAGGCAGTATGAGGACCTTAATTGACTAGGATTTAAACATATTTGATCGTTCTCGCATTCATTTTGATCACTTTAATGTCTCATGTAAGTTAAGCAATATCCCATTCAAATGGGGAGTCACTCAAAAAAGTCAAAAATGAGACTATCTCAAAAATCCCTGTTTAACTAACGAAAACCATGGCGACAGTTTTAATACGTTCTATAACAAAGACACAATGCTATTTGAATACTCCCGTGATCATATTTTCGATCGCAGTGTGGAATGCAAATTTAAAAATATCACGTTGGAACGTAGGATTCTGATCTGAACGAAAAAATGACTGTCGCGAATATCGTTGATACATGAAAAATGTCACGTTAGGCAGTATGAGGACCTTAATTGACTAGGATTAAAACATATTTGATCGTTCTCGCATTCATATTGATCACTTTTATGTCTCATGTAAGTTAAGCAATATCCCATCTCCAAAATCCCTGCTTAACTAACGAAAACCCTTGCGACAGTTTTAATACGTTCTATAACAAAGACACAATGCTATTTGAATACTCCCGTGATCATATTTTCGATCGCAGTGTGGAATGCAAATTTAAAAATATCACGTTGGAACGTAGAATTCTGATCTGAACGAAAAAATGACTGTCGCGAATATCGTTGCTACATGAAAAATGTCACGTTAGGCAGTATGAGGACCTTAATTGACTAGGATTTAAACATATTTGATCGTTCTCGCATTCATTTTGATCACTTTAATGTCTCATGTAAGTTAAGCAATATCCCATTCAAATGGGGAGTCACTCAAAAAAGTCAAAAATGAGACTATCTCAAAAATCCCTGTTTAACTAACGAAAACCATGGCGACAGTTTTGATACGTTCTATAACAAAGACACAATGCTATTTGAATACTCCCGTGATCATATTTTCGATCGCAGTGTGGAATGCAAATTTAAAAATATCACGTTGGAACGTAGAATTCTGATCTGAACGAAAAAATGACTGTCGCGAATATCGTTGATACATGAAAAATGTCACGTTAGGCAGTATGAGGACCTTAATTGACTAGGATTAAAACATATTTGATCGTTCTCGCATTCATATTGATCACTTTAAGGTCTCATGTAAGTTAAGCAATATCCCATTCAAATGGGGAGTCACTCAAAAAAGTCAAAAATCAGACTATCTCAAAAATCCCTGTTTAACTAACGAAAACCATGGCGACAGTTTTAATACGTTCTATAACAAAGACACAATGCTATTTGAATACTCCCGTGATCATATTTTCGATCGCAGTGTGGAATGCAAATTTAAAAATATCACGTTGGAACGTAGGATTCTGATCTGAACGAAAAAATGACTGTCGCGAATATCGTTGATACATGAAAAATGTCACGTTAGGCAGTATGAGGACCTTAATTGACTAGGATTAAAACATATTTGATCGTTCTCGCATTCATATTGATCACTTTATTTCTCATGTAAGTTAAGCAATATCCCATTCAAATGGGGAGTCACTCAAAAAAGTCAAAAATCAGACTATCTCAAAAATCCCTGTTTAACTAACGAAAACCATGGCGACAGTTTTAATACGTTCTATAACAAAGACACAATGCTATTTGAATACTCCCGTGATCATATTTTCGATCGCAGTGTGGAATGCAAATTTAAAAATATCACGTTGGAACGTAGGATTCTGATCTGAACGAAAAAATGACTGTCGCGAATATCGTTGATACATGAAAAATGTCACGTTAGGCAGTATGAGGACCTTAATTGACTAGGATTAAAACATATTTGATCGTTCTCGCATTCATATTGATCACTTTTATGTCTCATGTAAGTTAAGCAATATCCCATCTCAAAAATCCCTGTTTAACTAACGAAAACCATGGCGACAGTTTTAATACGTTCTATAACAAAGACACAATGCTATTTGAATACTCCCGTGATCATATTTTCGATCGCAGTGTGGAATGCAAATTTAAAAATATCACGTTGGAACGTAGAATTCTGATCTGAACGAAAAAATTACTGTCGCGAATATCGTTGATACATGAAAAATGTCACGTTAGGCAGTATGAGGACCTTAATTGACTAGGATTAAAACATATTTGATCGTTCTCGCATTCATATTGATCACTTTAATGTCTCATGTAAGTTAAGCAATATCCCATTCAAATGGGGAGTCACTCAAAAAAGTAAAAAATCAGACTATCTCAAAAATCCCTGTTCAACTAACGAAAACCATGGCGACAGTTTTAATACGTTCTATAACAAAGACACAATGCTATTTGAATACTCCCGTGATCATATTTTCGATCGCAGTGTGGAATGCAAATTTAAAAATATCACGTTGGAACGTAGAATTCTGATCTGAACGAAAAAATGACTGTCGCGAATATCGTTGCTACATGAAAAATGTCACGTTAGGCAGTATGAGGACCTTAATTGACTAGGATTTAAACATATTTGATCGTTCTCGCATTCATTTTGATCACTTTAATGTCTCATGTAAGTTAAGCAATATCCCATTCAAATGGGGAGTCACTCAAAAAAGTCAAAAATGAGACTATCTCAAAAATCCCTGTTTAACTAACGAAAACCATGGCGACAGTTTTGATACGTTCTATAACAAAGACACAATGCTATTTGAATACTCCCGTGATCATATTTTCGATCGCAGTGTGGAATGCAAATTTAAAAATATCACGTTGGAACGTAGAATTCTGATCTGAACGAAAAAATGACTGTCGCGAATATCGTTGATACATGAAAAATGTCACGTTAGGCAGTATGAGGACCTTAATTGACTAGGATTAAAACATATTTGATCGTTCTCGCATTCATATTGATCACTTTAAGGTCTCATGTAAGTTAAGCAATATCCCATTCAAATGGGGAGTCACTCAAAAAAGTCAAAAATCAGACTATCTCAAAAATCCCTGTTTAACTAACGAAAACCATGGCGACAGTTTTAATACGTTCTATAACAAAGACACAATGCTATTTGAATACTCCCGTGATCATATTTTCGATCGCAGTGTGGAATGCAAATTTAAAAATATCACGTTGGAACGTAGGATTCTGATCTGAACGAAAAAATGACTGTCGCGAATATCGTTGATACATGAAAAATGTCACGTTAGGCAGTATGAGGACCTTAATTGACTAGGATTAAAACATATTTGATCGTTCTCGCATTCATATTGATCACTTTATTTCTCATGTAAGTTAAGCAATATCCCATTCAAATGGGGAGTCACTCAAAAAAGTCAAAAATCAGACTATCTCAAAAATCCCTGTTTAACTAACGAAAACCATGGCGACAGTTTTAATACGTTCTATAACAAAGACAACATGCTATTTGAATACTCACGTGATCATATTTTCGATCGCAGTGTGGAATGCAAATTTAAAAATATCACGTTGGAACGTAGGATTCTGATCTGAACGAAAAAATGACTGTCGCGAATATCGTTGATACATGAAAAATGTCACGTTAGGCAGTATGAGGACCTTAATTGACTAGGATTAAAACATATTTGATCGTTCTCGCATTCATATTGATCACTTTTATGTCTCATGTAAGTTAAGCAATATCCCATCTCAAAAATCCCTGTTTAACTAACGAAAACCATGGCGACAGTTTTGATACGTTCTATAACAAAGACACAATGCTATTTGAATACTCCCGTGATCATATTTTCGATCGCAGTGTGGAATGCAAATTTAAAAATATCACGTTGGAACGTAGAATTCTGATCTGAACGAAAAAATGACTGTCGCGAATATCGTTGATACATGAAAAATGTCACGTTAGGCAGTATGAGGACCTTAATTGACTAGGATTAAAACATATTTGATCGTTCTCGCATTCATATTGATCACTTTAAGGTCTCATGTAAGTTAAGCAATATCCCATTCAAATGGGGAGTCACTCAAAAAAGTCAAAAATCAGACTATCTCAAAAATCCCTGTTTAACTAACGAAAACCATGGCGACAGTTTTAATACGTTCTATAACAAAGACACAATGCTATTTGAATACTCCCGTGATCATATTTTCGATCGCAGTGTGGAATGCAAATTTAAAAATATCACGTTGGAACGTAGGATTCTGATCTGAACGAAAAAATGACTGTCGCGAATATCGTTGATACATGAAAAATGTCACGTTAGGCAGTATGAGGACCTTAATTGACTAGGATTAAAACATATTTGATCGTTCTCGCATTCATATTGATCACTTTATTTCTCATGTAAGTTAAGCAATATCCCATTCAAATGGGGAGTCACTCAAAAAAGTCAAAAATCAGACTATCTCAAAAATCCCTGTTTAACTAACGAAAACCATGGCGACAGTTTTAATACGTTCTATAACAAAGACACAATGCTATTTGAATACTCCCGTGATCATATTTTCGATCGCAGTGTGGAATGCAAATTTAAAAATATCACGTTGGAACGTAGGTTTCTGATCTGAACGAAAAAATGACTGTCGCGAATATCGTTGATACATGAAAAATGTCACGTTAGGCAGTATGAGGACCTTAATTGACTAGGATTAAAACATATTTGATCGTTCTCGCATTCATATTGATCACTTTTATGTCTCATGTAAGTTAAGCAATATCCCATCTCAAAAATCCCTGTTTAACTAACGAAAACCATGGCGACAGTTTTAATACGTTCTATAACAAAGACACAATGCTATTTGAATACTCCCGTGATCATATTTTCGATCGCAGTGTGGAATGCAAATTTAAAAATATCACGTTGGAACGTAGAATTCTGATCTGAACGAAAAAATTACTGTCGCGAATATCGTTGATACATGAAAAATGTCACGTTAGGCAGTATGAGGACCTTAATTGACTAGGATTAAAACATATTTGATCGTTCTCGCATTCATATTGATCACTTTAATGTCTCATGTAAGTTAAGCAATATCCCATTCAAATGGAGAGTCACTCAAAAAAGTCAAAAATCAGACTATCTCAAAAATCCCTGTTCAACTAACGAAAACCATGGCGACAGTTTTAATACGTTCTATAACAAAGACACAATGCTATTTGAATACTCCCGTGATCATATTTTCGATCGCAGTGTGGAATGCAAATTTAAAAATATCACGTTGGAACGTAGAATTCTGATCTGAACGAAAAAATGACTGTCGCGAATATCGTTGCTACATGAAAAATGTCACGTTAGGCAGTATGAGGACCTTAATTGACTAGGATTTAAACATATTTGATCGTTCTCGCATTCATTTTGATCACTTTAATGTCTCATGTAAGTTAAGCAATATCCCATTCAAATGGGGAGTCACTCAAAAAAGTCAAAAATCAGACTATCTCAAAAATCCCTGTTTAACTAACGAAAACCATGGCGACAGTTTTAATACGTTCTATAACAAAGACACAATGCTATTTGAATACTCCCGTGATCATATTTTCGATCGCAGTGTGGAATGCAAATTTAAAAATATCACGTTGGAACGTAGGATTCTGATCTGAACGAAAAAATGACTGTCGCGAATATCGTTGATACATGAAAAATGTCACGTTAGGCAGTATGAGGACCTTAATTGACTAGGATTTAAACATATTTGATCGTTCTCGCATTCATATTGATCACTTTATTTCTCATGTAAGTTAAGCAATATCCCATTCAAATGGGGAGTCACTCAAAAAAGTCAAAAATCAGACTATCTCAAAAATCCCTGTTTAACTAACGAAAACCATGGCGACAGTCATATTTTCGATCGCAGTGTGGAATGCAAATTTAAAAATATCACGTTGGAACGTAGAATTCTGATCTGAACGAAAAAATGACTGTCGCGAATATCGTTGATACATGAAAAATGTCACGTTAGGCAGTATGAGGACCTTAATTGACTAGGATTAAAACATATTTGATCGTTCTCGCATTCATATTGATCACTTTTATGTCTCATGTAAGTTAAGCAATATCCCATCTCAAAAATCCCTGTTTAACTAACGAAAACCATGGCGACAGTTTTGATACGTTCTATAACAAAGACACAATGCTATTTGAATACTCCCGTGATCATATTTTCGATCGCAGTGTGGAATGCAAATTTAAAAATATCACGTTGGAACGTAGAATTCTGATCTGAACGAAAAAATGACTGTCGCGAATATCGTTGATACATGAAAAATGTCACGTTAGGCAGTATGAGGACCTTAATTGACTAGGATTAAAACATATTTGATCGTTCTCGCATTCATATTGATCACTTTAAGGTCTCATGTAAGTTAAGCAATATCCCATTCAAATGGGGAGTCACTCAAAAAAGTCAAAAATCAGACTATCTCAAAAATCCCTGTTTAACTAACGAAAACCATGGCGACAGTTTTAATACGTTCTATAACAAAGACAACATGCTATTTGAATACTCACGTGATCATATTTTCGATCGCAGTGTGGAATGCAAATTTAAAAATATCACGTTGGAACGTAGGATTCTGATCTGAACGAAAAAATGACTGTCGCGAATATCGTTGATACATGAAAAATGTCACGTTAGGCAGTATGAGGACCTTAATTGACTAGGATTAAAACATATTTGATCGTTCTCGCATTCATATTGATCACTTTATTTCTCATGTAAGTTAAGCAATATCCCATTCAAATGGGGAGTCACTCAAAAAAGTCAAAAATCAGACTATCTCAAAAATCCCTGTTTAACTAACGAAAACCATGGCGACAGTTTTAATACGTTCTATAACAAAGACACAATGCTATTTGAATACTCCCGTGATCATATTTTCGATCGCAGTGTGGAATGCAAATTTAAAAATATCACGTTGGAACGTAGGATTCTGATCTGAACGAAGAAATGACTGTCGCGAATATCGTTGATACATGAAAAATGTCACGTTAGGCAGTATGAGGACCTTAATTGACTAGGATTAAAACATATTTGATCGTTCTCGCATTCATATTGATCACTTTTATGTCTCATGTAAGTTAAGCAATATCCCATCTCAAAAATCCCTGTTTAACTAACGAAAACCATGGCGACAGTTTTAATACGTTCTATAACAAAGACACAATGCTATTTGAATACTCCCGTGATCATATTTTCGATCGCAGTGTGGAATGCAAATTTAAAAATATCACGTTGGAACGTAGAATTCTGATCTGAACGAAAAAATTACTGTCGCGAATATCGTTGATACATGAAAAATGTCACGTTAGGCAGTATGAGGACCTTAATTGACTAGGATTAAAACATATTTGATCGTTCTCGCATTCATATTGATCACTTTAATGTCTCATGTAAGTTAAGCAATATCCCATTCAAATGGAGAGTCACTCAAAAAAGTCAAAAATCAGACTATCTCAAAAATCCCTGTTCAACTAACGAAAACCATGGCGACAGTTTTAATACGTTCTATAACAAAGACACAATGCTATTTGAATACTCCCGTGATCATATTTTCGATCGCAGTGTGGAATGCAAATTTAAAAATATCACGTTGGAACGTAGAATTCTGATCTGAACGAAAAAATGACTGTCGCGAATATCGTTGCTACATGAAAAATGTCACGTTAGGCAGTATGAGGACCTTAATTGACTAGGATTTAAACATATTTGATCGTTCTCGCATTCATTTTGATCACTTTAATGTCTCATGTAAGTTAAGCAATATCCCATTCAAATGGGGAGTCACTCAAAAAAGTCAAAAATGAGACTATCTCAAAAATCCCTGTTTAACTAACGAAAACCATGGCGACAGTTTTAATACGTTCTATAACAAAGACACAATGCTATTTGAATACTCCCGTGATCATATTTTCGATCGCAGTGTGGAATGCAAATTTAAAAATATCACGTTGGAACGTAGGATTCTGATCTGAACGAAAAAATGACTGTCGCGAATATCGTTGATACATGAAAAATGTCACGTTAGGCAGTATGAGGACCTTAATTGACTAGGATTAAAACATATTTGATCGTTCTCGCATTCATATTGATCACTTTATTTCTCATGTAAGTTAAGCAATATCCCATTCAAATGGGGAGTCACTCAAAAAAGTCAAAAATCAGACTATCTCAAAAATCCCTGTTTAACTAACGAAAACCATGGCGACAGTTTTAATACGTTCTATAACAAAGACACAATGCTATTTGAATACTCCCGTGATCATATTTTCGATCGCAGAGTGGAATGCAAATTTAAAAATATCACGTTGGAACGTAGGATTCTGATCTGAACGAAAAAATGACTGTCGCGAATATCGTTGATACATGAAAAATGTCACGTTAGGCAGTATGAGGACCTTAATTGACTAGGATTAAAACATATTTGATCGTTCTCGCATTCATATTGATCACTTTTATGTCTCATGTAAGTTAAGCAATATCCCATCTCAAAAATCCCTGTTTAACTAACGAAAACCATTGCGACAGTTTTAATACGTTCTATAACAAAGACACAATGCTATTTGAATACTCCCGTGATCATATTTTCGATCGCAGTGTGGAATGCAAATTTAAAAATATCACGTTGGAACGTAGAATTCTGATCTGAACGAAAAAATTACTGTCGCGAATATCGTTGATACATGAAAAATGTCACGTTAGGCAGTATGAGGACCTTAATTGACTAGGATTAAAACATATTTGATCGTTCTCGCATTCATATTGATCACTTTAATGTCTCATGTAAGTTAAGCAATATCCCATTCAAATGGAGAGTCACTCAAAAAAGTCAAAAATCAGACTATCTCAAAAATCCCTGTTCAACTAACGAAAACCATGGCGACAGTTTTAATACGTTCTATAACAAAGACACAATGCTATTTGAATACTCCCGTGATCATATTTTCGATCGCAGTGTGGAATGCAAATTTAAAAATATCACGTTGGAACGTAGAATTCTGATCTGAACGAAAAAATGACTGTCGCGAATATCGTTGCTACATGAAAAATGTCACGTTAGGCAGTATGAGGACCTTAATTGACTAGGATTTAAACATATTTGATCGTTCTCGCATTCATTTTGATCACTTTAATGTCTCATGTAAGTTAAGCAATATCCCATTCAAATGGGGAGTCACTCAAAAAAGTCAAAAATCAGACTATCTCAAAAATCCCTGTTTAACTAACGAAAACCATGGCGACAGTTTTAATACGTTCTATAACAAAGACACAATGCTATTTGAATACTCCCGTGATCATATTTTCGATCGCAGTGTGGAATGCAAATTTAAAAATATCACGTTGGAACGTAGGATTCTGATCTGAACGAAAAAATGACTGTCGCGAATATCGTTGATACATGAAAAATGTCACGTTAGGCAGTATGAGGACCTTAATTGACTAGGATTAAAACATATTTGATCGTTCTCGCATTCATATTGATCACTTTATTTCTCATGTAAGTTAAGCAATATCCCATTCAAATGGGGAGTCACTCAAAAAAGTCAAAAATCAGACTATCTCAAAAATCCCTGTTTAACTAACGAAAACCATGGCGACAGTTTTAATACGTTCTATAACAAAGACAACATGCTATTTGAATACTCACGTGATCATATTTTCGATCGCAGTGTGGAATGCAAATTTAAAAATATCACGTTGGAACGTAGGATTCTGATCTGAACGAAAAAATGACTGTCGCGAATATCGTTGATACATGAAAAATGTCACGTTAGGCAGTATGAGGACCTTAATTGACTAGGATTAAAACATATTTGATCGTTCTCGCATTCATATTGATCACTTTTATGTCTCATGTAAGTTAAGCAATATCCCATCTCAAAAATCCCTGTTTAACTAACGAAAACCATGGCGACAGTTTTGATACGTTCTATAACAAAGACACAATGCTATTTGAATACTCCCGTGATCATATTTTCGATCGCAGTGTGGAATGCAAATTTAAAAATATCACGTTGGAACGTAGAATTCTGATCTGAACGAAAAAATGACTGTCGCGAATATCGTTGATACATGAAAAATGTCACGTTAGGCAGTATGAGGACCTTAATTGACTAGGATTAAAACATATTTGATCGTTCTCGCATTCATATTGATCACTTTAAGGTCTCATGTAAGTTAAGCAATATCCCATTCAAATGGGGAGTCACTCAAAAAAGTCAAAAATCAGACTATCTCAAAAATCCCTGTTTAACTAACGAAAACCATGGCGACAGTTTTAATACGTTCTATAACAAAGACAACATGCTATTTGAATACTCACGTGATCATATTTTCGATCGCAGTGTGGAATGCAAATTTAAAAATATCACGTTGGAACGTAGGATTCTGATCTGAACGAAAAAATGACTGTCGCGAATATCGTTGATACATGAAAAATGTCACGTTAGGCAGTATGAGGACCTTAATTGACTAGGATTAAAACATATTTGATCGTTCTCGCATTCATATTGATCACTTTATTTCTCATGTAAGTTAAGCAATATCCCATTCAAATGGGGAGTCACTCAAAAAAGTCAAAAATCAGACTATCTCAAAAATCCCTGTTTAACTAACGAAAACCATGGCGACAGTTTTAATACGTTCTATAACAAAGACACAATGCTATTTGAATACTCCCGTGATCATATTTTCGATCGCAGTGTGGAATGCAAATTTAAAAATATCACGTTGGAACGTAGGATTCTGATCTGAACGAAAAAATGACTGTCGCGAATATCGTTGATACATGAAAAATGTCACGTTAGGCAGTATGAGGACCTTAATTGACTAGGATTAAAACATATTTGATCGTTCTCGCATTCATATTGATCACTTTTATGTCTCATGTAAGTTAAGCAATATCCCATCTCAAAAATCCCTGTTTAACTAACGAAAACCATGGCGACAGTTTTAATACGTTCTATAACAAAGACACAATGCTATTTGAATACTCCCGTGATCATATTTTCGATCGCAGTGTGGAATGCAAATTTAAAAATATCACGTTGGAACGTAGAATTCTGATCTGAACGAAAAAATTACTGTCGCGAATATCGTTGATACATGAAAAATGTCACGTTAGGCAGTATGAGGACCTTAATTGACTAGGATTAAAACATATTTGATCGTTCTCGCATTCATATTGATCACTTTAATGTCTCATGTAAGTTAAGCAATATCCCATTCAAATGGAGAGTCACTCAAAAAAGTCAAAAATCAGACTATCTCAAAAATCCCTGTTCAACTAACGAAAACCATGGCGACAGTTTTAATACGTTCTATAACAAAGACACAATGCTATTTGAATACTCCCGTGATCATATTTTCGATCGCAGTGTGGAATGCAAATTTAAAAATATCACGTTGGAACGTAGAATTCTGATCTGAACGAAAAAATGACTGTCGCGAATATCGTTGCTACATGAAAAATGTCACGTTAGGCAGTATGAGGACCTTAATTGACTAGGATTTAAACATATTTGATCGTTCTCGCATTCATTTTGATCACTTTAATGTCTCATGTAAGTTAAGCAATATCCCATTCAAATGGGGAGTCACTCAAAAAAGTCAAAAATGAGACTATCTCAAAAATCCCTGTTTAACTAACGAAAACCATGGCGACAGTTTTAATACGTTCTATAACAAAGACACAATGCTATTTGAATACTCCCGTGATCATATTTTCGATCGCAGTGTGGAATGCAAATTTAAAAATATCACGTTGGAACGTAGGATTCTGATCTGAACGAAAAAATGACTGTCGCGAATATCGTTGATACATGAAAAATGTCACGTTAGGCAGTATGAGGACCTTAATTGACTAGGATTAAAACATATTTGATCGTTCTCGCATTCATATTGATCACTTTATTTCTCATGTAAGTTAAGCAATATCCCATTCAAATGGGGAGTCACTCAAAAAAGTCAAAAATCAGACTATCTCAAAAATCCCTGTTTAACTAACGAAAACCATGGCGACAGTTTTAATACGTTCTATAACAAAGACACAATGCTATTTGAATACTCCCGTGATCATATTTTCGATCGCAGAGTGGAATGCAAATTTAAAAATATCACGTTGGAACGTAGGATTCTGATCTGAACGAAAAAATGACTGTCGCGAATATCGTTGATACATGAAAAATGTCACGTTAGGCAGTATGAGGACCTTAATTGACTAGGATTAAAACATATTTGATCGTTCTCGCATTCATATTGATCACTTTTATGTCTCATGTAAGTTAAGCAATATCCCATCTCAAAAATCCCTGTTTAACTAACGAAAACCATTGCGACAGTTTTAATACGTTCTATAACAAAGACACAATGCTATTTGAATACTCCCGTGATCATATTTTCGATCGCAGTGTGGAATGCAAATTTAAAAATATCACGTTGGAACGTAGAATTCTGATCTGAACGAAAAAATGACTGTCGCGAATATCGTTGATACATGAAAAATGTCACGTTAGGCAGTATGAGGACCTTAATTGACTAGGATTAAAACATATTTGATCGTTCTCGCATTCATATTGATCACTTTATTTCTCATGTAAGTTAAGCAATATCCCATTCAAATGGGGAGTCACTCAAAAAAGTCAAAAATCAGACTATCTCAAAAATCCCTGTTTAACTAACGAAAACCATGGCGACAGTTTTAATACGTTCTATAACAAAGACACAATGCTATTTGAATACTCCCGTGATCATATTTCTGATCGCAGTGTGGAATGCAAATTTAAAAATATCACGTTGGAACGTAGGATTCTGATCTGAACGAAAAAATGACTGTCGCGAATATCGTTGATACATGAAAAATGTCACGTTAGGCAGTATGAGGACCTTAATTGACTAGGATTTAAACATATTTGATCGTTCTCGCATTCATATTGATCACTTTAATGTCTCATGTAAGTTAAGCAATATCCCATTCAAATGGGGAGTCACTCAAAAAAGTAAAAAATCAGACTATCTCAAAAATCCCTGTTCAACTAACGAAAACCATGGCGACAGTTTTAATACGTTCTATAACAAAGACACAATGCTATTTGAATACTCCCGTGATCATATTTTCGATCGCAGTGTGGAATGCAAATTTAAAAATATCACGTTGGAACGTAGAATTCTGATCTGAACGAAAAAATGACTGTCGCGAATATCGTTGCTACATGAAAAATGTCACGTTAGGCAGTATGAGGACCTTAATTGACTAGGATTTAAACATATTTGATCGTTCTCGCATTCATTTTGATCACTTTAATGTCTCATGTAAGTTAAGCAATATCCCATTCAAATGGGGAGTCACTCAAAAAAGTCAAAAATGAGACTATCTCAAAAATCCCTGTTTAACTAACGAAAACCATGGCGACAGTTTTGATACGTTCTATAACAAAGACACAATGCTATTTGAATACTCCCGTGATCATATTTTCGATCGCAGTGTGGAATGCAAATTTAAAAATATCACGTTGGAACGTAGGATTCTGATCTGAACGAAAAAATGACTGTCGCGAATATCGTTGATACATGAAAAATGTCACGTTAGGCAGTATGAGGACCTTAATTGACTAGGATTAAAACATATTTGATCGTTCTCGCATTCATATTGATCACTTTTATGTCTCATGTAAGTTAAGCAATATCCCATCTCAAAAATCCCTGTTTAACTAACGAAAACCATGGCGACAGTTTAAATACGTTCTATAACAAAGACACAATGCTATTTGAATACTCCCGTGATCATATTTTCGATCGCAGTGTGGAATGCAAATTTAAAAATATCACGTTGGAACGTAGAATTCTGATCTGAACGAAAAAATTACTGTCGCGAATATCGTTGATACATGAAAAATGTCACGTTAGGCAGTATGAGGACCTTAATTGACTAGGATTAAAACATATTTGATCGTTCTCGCATTCATATTGATCACTTTAATGTCTCATGTAAGTTAAGCAATATCCCATTCAAATGGAGAGTCACTCAAAAAAGTCAAAAATCAGACTATCTCAAAAATCCCTGTTCAACTAACGAAAACCATGGCGACAGTTTTAATACGTTCTATAACAAAGACACAATGCTATTTGAATACTCCCGTGATCATATTTTCGATCGCAGTGTGGAATGCAAATTTAAAAATATCACGTTGGAACGTAGGATTCTGATCTGAACGAAAAAATGACTGTCGCGAATATCGTTGATACATGAAAAATGTCACGTTAGGCAGTATGAGGACCTTAATTGACTAGGATTTAAACATATTTGATCGTTCTCGCATTCATTTTGATCACTTTAATGTCTCATGTAAGTTAAGCAATATCCCATTCAAATGGGGAGTCACTCAAAAAAGTCAAAAATGAGACTATCTCAAAAATCCCTGTTTAACTAACGAAAACCATGGCGACAATTTTAATACGTTCTATAACAAAGACACAATGCTATTTGAATACTCCCGTGATCATATTTTCGATCGCAGTGTGGAATGCAAATTTAAAAATATCACGTTGGAACGTAGGATTCTGATCTGAACGAAAAAATGACTGTCGCGAATATCGTTGATACATGAAAAATGTCACGTTAGGCAGTATGAGGACCTTAATTGACTAGGATTAAAACATATTTGATCGTTCTCGCATTCATATTGATCACTTTATTTCTCATGTAAGTTAAGCAATATCCCATTCAAATGGGGAGTCACTCAAAAAAGTCAAAAATCAGACTATCTCAAAAATCCCTGTTTAACTAACGAAAACCATGGCGACAGTTTTAATACGTTCTATAACAAAGACACAATGCTATTTGAATACTCCCGTGATCATATTTTCGATCGCAGTGTGGAATGCAAATTTAAAAATATCACGTTGGAACGTAGGATTCTGATCTGAACGAAAAAATGACTGTCGCGAATATCGTTGATACATGAAAAATGTCACGTTAGGCAGTATGAGGACCTTAATTGACTAGGATTAAAACATATTTGATCGTTCTCGCATTCATATTGATCACTTTTATGTCTCATGTAAGTTAAGCAATATCCCATCTCAAAAATCCCTGTTTAACTAACGAAAACCATTGCGACAGTTTTAATACGTTCTATAACAAAGACACAATGCTATTTGAATACTCCCGTGATCATATTTTCGATCGCAGTGTGGAATGCAAATTTAAAAATATCACGTTGGAACGTAGAATTCTGATCTGAACGAAAAAATGACTGTCGCGAATATCGTTGATACATGAAAAATGTCACGTTAGGCAGTATGAGGACCTTAATTGACTAGGATTAAAACATATTTGATCGTTCTCGCATTCATATTGATCACTTTATTTCTCATGTAAGTTAAGCAATATCCCATTCAAATGGGGAGTCACTCAAAAAAGTCAAAAATCAGACTATCTCAAAAATCCCTGTTTAACTAACGAAAACCATGGCGACAGTTTTAATACGTTCTATAACAAAGACACAATGCTATTTGAATACTCCCGTGATCATATTTCTGATCGCAGTGTGGAATGCAAATTTAAAAATATCACGTTGGAACGTAGGATTCTGATCTGAACGAAAAAATGACTGTCGCGAATATCGTTGATACATGAAAAATGTCACGTTAGACAGTATGAGGACCTTAATTGACTAGGATTTAAACATATTTGATCGTTCTCGCATTCATATTGATCACTTTAATGTCTCATGTAAGTTAAGCAATATCCCATTCAAATGGGGAGTCACTCAAAAAAGTAAAAAATCAGACTATCTCAAAAATCCCTGTTCAACTAACGAAAACCATGGCGACAGTTTTAATACGTTCTATAACAAAGACACAATGCTATTTGAATACTCCCGTGATCATATTTTCGATCGCAGTGTGGAATGCAAATTTAAAAATATCACGTTGGAACGTAGAATTCTGATCTGAACGAAAAAATGACTGTCGCGAATATCGTTGCTACATGAAAAATGTCACGTTAGGCAGTATGAGGACCTTAATTGACTAGGATTTAAACATATTTGATCGTTCTCGCATTCATTTTGATCACTTTAATGTCTCATGTAAGTTAAGCAATATCCCATTCAAATGGGGAGTCACTCAAAAAAGTCAAAAATGAGACTATCTCAAAAATCCCTGTTTAACTAACGAAAACCATGGCGACAGTTTTGATACGTTCTATAACAAAGACACAATGCTATTTGAATACTCCCGTGATCATATTTTCGATCGCAGTGTGGAATGCAAATTTAAAAATATCACGTTGGAACGTAGAATTCTGATCTGAACGAAAAAATGACTGTCGCGAATATCGTTGATACATGAAAAATGTCACGTTAGGCAGTATGAGGACCTTAATTGACTAGGATTAAAACATATTTGATCGTTCTCGCATTCATATTGATCACTTTATTTCTCATGTAAGTTAAGCAATATCCCATTCAAATGGGGAGTCACTCAAAAAAGTCAAAAATCAGACTATCTCAAAAATCCCTGTTTAACTAACGAAAACCATGGCGACAGTTTTAATACGTTCTATAACAAAGACACAATGCTATTTGAATACTCCCGTGATCATATTTCTGATCGCAGTGTGGAATGCAAATTTAAAAATATCACGTTGGAACGTAGGATTCTGATCTGAACGAAAAAATGACTGTCGCGAATATCGTTGATACATGAAAAATGTCACGTTAGACAGTATGAGGACCTTAATTGACTAGGATTTAAACATATTTGATCGTTCTCGCATTCATATTGATCACTTTAATGTCTCATGTAAGTTAAGCAATATCCCATTCAAATGGGGAGTCACTCAAAAAAGTAAAAAATCAGACTATCTCAAAAATCCCTGTTCAACTAACGAAAACCATGGCGACAGTTTTAATACGTTCTATAACAAAGACACAATGCTATTTGAATACTCCCGTGATCATATTTTCGATCGCAGTGTGGAATGCAAATTTAAAAATATCACGTTGGAACGTAGAATTCTGATCTGAACGAAAAAATGACTGTCGCGAATATCGTTGCTACATGAAAAATGTCACGTTAGGCAGTATGAGGACCTTAATTGACTAGGATTTAAACATATTTGATCGTTCTCGCATTCATTTTGATCACTTTAATGTCTCATGTAAGTTAAGCAATATCCCATTCAAATGGGGAGTCACTCAAAAAAGTCAAAAATGAGACTATCTCAAAAATCCCTGTTTAACTAACGAAAACCATGGCGACAGTTTTGATACGTTCTATAACAAAGACACAATGCTATTTGAATACTCCCGTGATCATATTTTCGATCGCAGTGTGGAATGCAAATTTAAAAATATCACGTTGGAACGTAGGATTCTGATCTGAACGAAAAAATGACTGTCGCGAATATCGTTGATACATGAAAAATGTCACGTTAGGCAGTATGAGGACCTTAATTGACTAGGATTTAAACATATTTGATCGTTCTCGCATTCATATTGATCACTTTTATGTCTCATGTAAGTTAAGCAATATCCCATCTCAAAAATCCCTGTTTAACTAACGAAAACCATTGCGACAGTTTTAATACGTTCTATAACAAAGACACAATGCTATTTGAATACTCCCGTGATCATATTTTCGATCGCAGTGTGGAATGCAAATTTAAAAATATCACGTTGGAACGTAGAATTCTGATCTGAACGAAAAAATGACTGTCGCGAATATCGTTGATACATGAAAAATGTCACGTTAGGCAGTATGAGGACCTTAATTGACTAGGATTAAAACATATTTGATCGTTCTCGCATTCATATTGATCACTTTATTTCTCATGTAAGTTAAGCAATATCCCATTCAAATGGGGAGTCACTCAAAAAAGTCAAAAATCAGACTATCTCAAAAATCCCTGTTTAACTAACGAAAACCATGGCGACAGTTTTAATACGTTCTATAACAAAGACACAATGCTATTTGAATACTCCCGTGATCATATTTCTGATCGCAGTGTGGAATGCAAATTTAAAAATATCACGTTGGAACGTAGGATTCTGATCTGAACGAAAAAATGACTGTCGCGAATATCGTTGATACATGAAAAATGTCACGTTAGACAGTATGAGGACCTTAATTGACTAGGATTTAAACATATTTGATCGTTCTCGCATTCATATTGATCACTTTAATGTCTCATGTAAGTTAAGCAATATCCCATTCAAATGGGGAGTCACTCAAAAAAGTCAAAAATCAGACTATCTCAAAAATCCCTGTTTAACTAACGAAAACCATGGCGACAGTTTTAATACGTTCTATAACAAAGACACAATGCTATTTGAATACTCCCGTGATCATATTTCTGATCGCAGTGTGGAATGCAAATTTAAAAATATCACGTTGGAACGTAGGATTCTGATCTGAACGAAAAAATGACTGTCGCGAATATCGTTGATACATGAAAAATGTCACGTTAGACAGTATGAGGACCTTAATTGACTAGGATTAAAACATATTTGATCGTTCTCGCATTCATATTGATCACTTTATTTCTCATGTAAGTTAAGCAATATCCCATTCAAATGGGGAGTCACTCAAAAAAGTAAAAAATCAGACTATCTCAAAAATCCCTGTTCAACTAACGAAAACCATGGCGACAGTTTTAATACGTTCTATAACAAAGACACAATGCTATTTGAATACTCCCGTGATCATATTTTCGATCGCAGTGTGGAATGCAAATTTAAAAATATCACGTTGGAACGTAGAATTCTGATCTGAACGAAAAAATGACTGTCGCGAATATCGTTGCTACATGAAAAATGTCACGTTAGGCAGTATGAGGACCTTAATTGACTAGGATTTAAACATATTTGATCGTTCTCGCATTCATTTTGATCACTTTAATGTCTCATGTAAGTTAAGCAATATCCCATTCAAATGGGGAGTCACTCAAAAAAGTCAAAAATGAGACTATCTCAAAAATCCCTGTTTAACTAACGAAAACCATGGCGACAGTTTTGATACGTTCTATAACAAAGACACAATGCTATTTGAATACTCCCGTGATCATATTTTCGATCGCAGTGTGGAATGCAAATTTAAAAATATCACGTTGGAACGTAGAATTCTGATCTGAACGAAAAAATGACTGTCGCGAATATCGTTGATACATGAAAAATGTCACGTTAGGCAGTATGAGGACCTTAATTGACTAGGATTAAAACATATTTGATCGTTCTCGCATTCATATTGATCACTTTATTTCTCATGTAAGTTAAGCAATATCCCATTCAAATGGGGAGTCACTCAAAAAAGTCAAAAATCAGACTATCTCAAAAATCCCTGTTTAACTAACGAAAACCATGGCGACAGTTTTAATACGTTCTATAACAAAGACACAATGCTATTTGAATACTCCCGTGATCATATTTCTGATCGCAGTGTGGAATGCAAATTTAAAAATATCACGTTGGAACGTAGGATTCTGATCTGAACGAAAAAATGACTGTCGCGAATATCGTTGATACATGAAAAATGTCACGTTAGACAGTATGAGGACCTTAATTGACTAGGATTTAAACATATTTGATCGTTCTCGCATTCATATTGATCACTTTAATGTCTCATGTAAGTTAAGCAATATCCCATTCAAATGGGGAGTCACTCAAAAAAGTAAAAAATCAGACTATCTCAAAAATCCCTGTTCAACTAACGAAAACCATGGCGACAGTTTTAATACGTTCTATAACAAAGACACAATGCTATTTGAATACTCCCGTGATCATATTTTCGATCGCAGTGTGGAATGCAAATTTAAAAATATCACGTTGGAACGTAGAATTCTGATCTGAACGAAAAAATGACTGTCGCGAATATCGTTGCTACATGAAAAATGTCACGTTAGGCAGTATGAGGACCTTAATTGACTAGGATTTAAACATATTTGATCGTTCTCGCATTCATTTTGATCACTTTAATGTCTCATGTAAGTTAAGCAATATCCCATTCAAATGGGGAGTCACTCAAAAAAGTCAAAAATGAGACTATCTCAAAAATCCCTGTTTAACTAACGAAAACCATGGCGACAGTTTTGATACGTTCTATAACAAAGACACAATGCTATTTGAATACTCCCGTGATCATATTTTCGATCGCAGTGTGGAATGCAAATTTAAAAATATCACGTTGGAACGTAGGATTCTGATCTGAACGAAAAAATGACTGTCGCGAATATCGTTGATACATGAAAAATGTCACGTTAGGCAGTATGAGGACCTTAATTGACTAGGATTAAAACATATTTGATCGTTCTCGCATTCATATTGATCACTTTTATGTCTCATGTAAGTTAAGCAATATCCCATCTCAAAAATCCCTGTTTAACTAACGAAAAACATTGCGACAGTTTTAATACGTTCTATAACAAAGACACAATGCTATTTGAATACTCCCGTGATCATATTTTCGATCGCAGTGTGGAATGCAAATTTAAAAATATCACGTTGGAACGTAGAATTCTGATCTGAACGAAAAAATGACTGTCGCGAATATCGTTGATACATGAAAAATGTCACGTTAGGCAGTATGAGGACCTTAATTGACTAGGATTAAAACATATTTGATCGTTCTCGCATTCATATTGATCACTTTATTTCTCATGTAAGTTAAGCAATATCCCATTCAAATGGGGAGTCACTCAAAAAAGTCAAAAATCAGACTATCTCAAAAATCCCTGTTTAACTAACGAAAACCATGGCGACAGTTTTAATACGTTCTATAACAAAGACACAATGCTATTTGAATACTCCCGTGATCATATTTCTGATCGCAGTGTGGAATGCAAATTTAAAAATATCACGTTGGAACGTAGGATTCTGATCTGAACGAAAAAATGACTGTCGCGAATATCGTTGATACATGAAAAATGTCACGTTAGACAGTATGAGGACCTTAATTGACTAGGATTTAAACATATTTGATCGTTCTCGCATTCATATTGATCACTTTAATGTCTCATGTAAGTTAAGCAATATCCCATTCAAATGGGGAGTCACTCAAAAAAGTAAAAAATCAGACTATCTCAAAAATCCCTGTTCAACTAACGAAAACCATGGCGACAGTTTTAATACGTTCTATAACAAAGACACAATGCTATTTGAATACTCCCGTGATCATATTTTCGATCGCAGTGTGGAATGCAAATTTAAAAATATCACGTTGGAACGTAGAATTCTGATCTGAACGAAAAAATGACTGTCGCGAATATCGTTGCTACATGAAAAATGTCACGTTAGGCAGTATGAGGACCTTAATTGACTAGGATTTAAACATATTTGATCGTTCTCGCATTCATTTTGATCACTTTAATGTCTCATGTAAGTTAAGCAATATCCCATTCAAATGGGGAGTCACTCAAAAAAGTCAAAAATGAGACTATCTCAAAAATCCCTGTTTAACTAACGAAAACCATGGCGACAGTTTTGATACGTTCTATAACAAAGACACAATGCTATTTGAATACTCCCGTGATCATATTTTCGATCGCAGTGTGGAATGCAAATTTAAAAATATCACGTTGGAACGTAGAATTCTGATCTGAACGAAAAAATGACTGTCGCGAATATCGTTGATACATGAAAAATGTCACGTTAGGCAGTATGAGGACCTTAATTGACTAGGATTAAAACATATTTGATCGTTCTCGCATTCATATTGATCACTTTAAGGTCTCATGTAAGTTAAGCAATATCCCATTCAAATGGGGAGTCACTCAAAAAAGTCAAAAATCAGACTATCTCAAAAATCCCTGTTTAACTAACGAAAACCATGGCGACAGTTTTAATACGTTCTATAACAAAGACACAATGCTATTTGAATACTCCCGTGATCATATTTTCGATCGCAGTGTGGAATGCAAATTTAAAAATATCACGTTGGAACGTAGGATTCTGATCTGAACGAAAAAATGACTGTCGCGAATATCGTTGATACATGAAAAATGTCACGTTAGGCAGTATGAGGACCTTAATTGACTAGGATTAAAACATATTTGATCGTTCTCGCATTCATATTGATCACTTTATTTCTCATGTAAGTTAAGCAATATCCCATTCAAATGGGGAGTCACTCAAAAAAGTCAAAAATCAGACTATCTCAAAAATCCCTGTTTAACTAACGAAAACCATGGCGACAGTTTTAATACGTTCTATAACAAAGACACAATGCTATTTGAATACTCCCGTGATCATATTTTCGATCGCAGTGTGGAATGCAAATTTAAAAATATCACGTTGGAACGTAGGATTCTGATCTGAACGAAAAAATGACTGTCGCGAATATCGTTGATACATAAAAAATGTCACGTTAGGCAGTATGAGGACCTTAATTGACTAGGATTAAAACATATTTGATCGTTCTCGCATTCATATTGATCACTTTATTTCTCATGTAAGTTAAGCAATATCCCATTCAAATGGGGAGTCACTCAAAAAAGTCAAAAATCAGACTATCTCAAAAATCCCTGTTTAACTAACGAAAACCATGGCGACAGTTTTAATACGTTCTATAACAAAGACACAATGCTATTTGAATACTCCCGTGATCATATTTTCGATCGCAGTGTGGAATGCAAATTTAAAAATATCACGTTGGAACGTAGGATTCTGATCTGAACGAAAAAATGACTGTCGCGAATATCGTTGCTACATGAAAAATGTCACGTTAGGCAGTATGAGGACCTTAATTGACTAGGATTTAAACATATTTGATCGTTCTCGCATTCATATTGATCACTTTAATGTCTCATGTAAGTTAAGCAATATCCCATTCAAATGGGGAGTCACTCAAAAAAGTCAAAAATGAGACTATCTCAAAAATCCCTGTTTAACTAACGAAAACCATGGCGACAGTTTTGATACGTTCTATAACAAAGACACAATGCTATTTGAATACTCCCGTGATCATATTTTCGATCGCAGTGTGGAATGCAAATTTAAAAATATCACGTTGGAACGTAGGATTCTGATCTGAACGAAAAAATGACTGTCGCCATGGTTTTCGTTAGTTAAACAGGGATTTTTGAGATAGTCTGATTTTTGACTTTTTTGAGTGACTCCCCATTTGAATGGGATATTGCTTAACTTACATGAGTGATATTTTTTTTAATGCACGTTAGGCAGTATGAGGACCTTAATTGACTAGGATTAAAACATATTTGATCGTTCTCGCATTCATATTGATCACTTTTATGTCTCATGTAAGTTAAGCAATATCCCATCTCAAAAATCCCTGTTTAACTAACGAAAACCATTGCGACAGTTTTAATACGTTCTATAACAAAGACACAATGCTATTTGAATACTCCCGTGATCATATTTTCGATCGCAGTGTGGAATGCAAATTTAAAAATATCACGTTGGAACGTAGAATTCTGATCTGAACGAAAAAATGACTGTCGCGAATATCGTTGATACATGAAAAATGTCACGTTAGGCAGTATGAGGACCTTAATTGACTAGGATTAAAACATATTTGATCGTTCTCGCATTCATATTGATCACTTTATTTCTCATGTAAGTTAAGCAATATCCCATTCAAATGGGGAGTCACTCAAAAAAGTCAAAAATCAGACTATCTCAAAAATCCCTGTTTAACTAACGAAAACCATGGCGACAGTTTTAATACGTTCTATAACAAAGACACAATGCTATTTGAATACTCCCGTGATCATATTTCTGATCGCAGTGTGGAATGCAAATTTAAAAATATCACGTTGGAACGTAGGATTCTGATCTGAACGAAAAAATGACTGTCGCGAATATTGTTGATACATGAAAAATGTCACGTTAGACAGTATGAGGACCTTAATTGACTAGGATTTAAACATATTTGATCGTTCTCGCATTCATATTGATCACTTTAATGTCTCATGTAAGTTAAGCAATATCCCATTCAAATGGGGAGTCACTCAAAAAAGTAAAAAATCAGACTATCTCAAAAATCCCTGTTCAACTAACGAAAACCATGGCGACAGTTTTAATACGTTCTATAACAAAGACACAATGCTATTTGAATACTCCCGTGATCATATTTTCGATCGCAGTGTGGAATGCAAATTTAAAAATATCACGTTGGAACGTAGAATTCTGATCTGAACGAAAAAATGACTGTCGCGAATATCGTTGCTACATGAAAAATGTCACGTTAGGCAGTATGAGGACCTTAATTGACTAGGATTTAAACATATTTGATCGTTCTCGCATTCATTTTGATCACTTTAATGTCTCATGTAAGTTAAGCAATATCCCATTCAAATGGGGAGTCACTCAAAAAAGTCAAAAATGAGACTATCTCAAAAATCCCTGTTTAACTAACGAAAACCATGGCGACAGTTTTGATACGTTCTATAACAAAGACACAATGCTATTTGAATACTCCCGTGATCATATTTTCGATCGCAGTGTGGAATGCAAATTTAAAAATATCACGTTGGAACGTAGAATTCTGATCTGAACGAAAAAATGACTGTCGCGAATATCGTTGATACATGAAAAATGTCACGTTAGGCAGTATGAGGACCTTAATTGACTAGGATTAAAACATATTTGATCGTTCTCGCATTCATATTGATCACTTTAATGTCTCATGTAAGTTAAGCAATATCCCATTCAAATGGGGAGTCACTCAAAAAAGTCAAAAATCAGACTATCTCAAAAATCCCTGTTTAACTAACGAAAACCATGGCGACAGTTTTAATACGTTCTATAACAAAGACACAATGCTATTTGAATACTCCCGTGATCATATTTTCGATCGCAGTGTGGAATGCAAATTTAAAAATATCACGTTGGAACGTAGGATTCTGATCTGAACGTATTAAAACTGTCGCCATGGTTTTCGTTAGTTAAACAGGGATTTTTGAGATAGTCTGATTTTTGACTTTTTTGAGTGACTCCCCATTTGAATGGGATATTGCTTAACATACATGAAAAATGTCACGTTAGGCAGTATGAGGACCTTAATTGACTAGGATTAAAACATATTTGATCGTTCTCGCATTCATATTGATCACTTTTATGTCTCATGTAAGTTAAGCAATATCCCATCTCAAAAATCCCCGTTTAACTAACGAAAACCATTGCGACAGTTTTAATACGTTCTATAACAAAGACACAATGCTATTTGAATACTCCCGTGATCATATTTTCGATCGCAGTGTGGAATGCAAATTTAAAAATATCACGTTGGAACGTAGAATTCTGATCTGAACGAAAAAATGACTGTCGCGAATATCGTTGATACATGAAAAATGTCACGTTAGGCAGTATGAGGACCTTAATTGACTAGGATTAAAACATATTTGATCGTTCTCGCATTCATATTGATCACTTTATTTCTCATGTAAGTTAAGCAATATCCCATTCAAATGGGGAGTCACTCAAAAAAGTCAAAAATCAGACTATCTCAAAAATCCCTGTTTAACTAACGAAAACCATGGCGACAGTTTTAATACGTTCTATAACAAAGACACAATGCTATTTGAATACTCCCGTGATCATATTTCTGATCGCAGTGTGGAATGCAAATTTAAAAATATCACGTTGGAACGTAGGATTCTGATCTGAACGAAAAAATGACTGTCGCGAATATCGTTGATACATGAAAAATGTCACGTTAGGCAGTATGAGGACCTTAATTGACTAGGATTAAAACATATTTGATCGTTCTCGCATTCATATTGATCACTTTAAGGTCTCATGTAAGTTAAGCAATATCCCATTCAAATGGGGAGTCACTCAAAAAAGTCAAAAATCAGACTATCTCAAAAATCCCTGTTTAACTAACGAAAACCATGGCGACAGTTTTAATACGTTCTATAACAAAGACACAATGCTATTTGAATACTCCCGTGATCATATTTTCGATCGCAGTGTGGAATGCAAATTTAAAAATATCACGTTGGAACGTAGGATTCTGATCTGAACGAAAAAATGACTGTCGCCATGGTTTTCGTTAGTTAAACAGGGATTTTTGAGATAGTCTGATTTTTGACTTTTTTGAGTGACTCCCCATTTGAATGGGATATTGCTTAACTTGTATGAGGACCTTAATTGACTAGGATTAAAACATATTTGATCGTTCTCGCATTCATATTGATCACTTTTATGTCTCATGTAAGTTAAGCAATATCCCATCTCAAAAATCCCTGTTTAACTAACGAAAACCATGGCGACAGTTTTAATACGTTCTATAACAAAGACACAATGCTATTTGAATACTCCCGTGATCATATTTTCGATCGCAGTGTGGAATGCAAATTTAAAAATATCACGTTGGAACGTAGAATTCTGATCTGAACGAAAAAATGACTGTCGCGAATATCGTTGATACATGAAAAATGTCACGTAAGGCAGTATGAGGACCTTAATTGACTAGGATTAAAACATATTTGATCGTTCTCGCATTCATATTGATCACTTTATTTCTCATGTAAGTTAAGCAATATCCCATTCAAATGGGGAGTCACTCAAAAAAGTCAAAAATCAGACTATCTCAAAAATCCCTGTTTAACTAACGAAAACCATGGCGACAGTTTTAATACGTTCTATAACAAAGACACAATGCTATTTGAATACTCCCGTGATCATATTTTCGATCGCAGTGTGGAATGCAAATTTAAAAATATCACGTTGGAACGTAGGATTCTGATCTGAACGAAAAAATGACTGTCGCGAATATCGTTGCTACATGAAAAATGTCACGTTAGGCAGTATGAGGACCTTAATTGACTAGGATTTAAACATATTTGATCGTTCTCGCATTCATTTTGATCACTTTAATGTCTCATGTAAGTTAAGCAATATCCCATTCAAATGGGGAGTCACTCAAAAAAGTCAAAAATGAGACTATCTCAAAAATCCCTGTTTAACTAACGAAAACCATGGCGACAGTTTTGATACGTTCTATAACAAAGAAACAATGCTATTTGAATACTCCCGTGATCATATTTTCGATCGCAGTGTGGAATGCAAATTTAAAAATATCACGTTGGAACGTAGGATTCTGATCTGAACGAAAAAATGACTGTCGCCATGGTTTTCGTTAGTTAAACAGGGATTTTTGAGATAGTCTGATTTTTGACTTTTTTGAGTGACTCCCCATTTGAATGGGATATTGCTTAACTTACATGAAAAATGTCACGTTAGGCAGTATGAGGACCTTAATTGACTAGGATTAAAACATATTTGATCGTTCTCGCATTCATATTGATCACTTTAATGTCTCATGTAAGTTAAGCAATATCCCATCTCAAAAATCCCTGTTTAACTAACGAAAACCATGGCGACAGTTTTAATACGTTCTATAACAAAGACACAATGCTATTTGAATACTCCCGTGATCATATTTTCGATCGCAGTGTGGAATGCAAATTTAAAAATATCACGTTGGAACGTAGAATTCTGATCTGAACGAAAAAATGACTGTCGCGAATATCGTTGATACATGAAAAATGTCACGTTAGGCAGTATGAGGACCTTAATTGACTAGGATTAAAACATATTTGATCGTTCTCGCATTCATATTGATCACTTTATTTCTCATGTAAGTTAAGCAATATCCCATTCAAATGGGGAGTCACTCAAAAAAGTCAAAAATCAGACTATCTCAAAAATCCCTGTTTAACTAACGAAAACCATGGCGACAGTTTTAATACGTTCTATAACAAAGACACAATGCTATTTGAATACTCCCGTGATCATATTTCTGATCGCAGTGTGGAATGCAAATTTAAAAATATCACGTTGGAACGTAGGATTCTGATCTGAACGAAAAAATGACTGTCGCGAATATTGTTGATACATGAAAAATGTCACGTTAGACAGTATGAGGACCTTAATTGACTAGGATTTAAACATATTTGATCGTTCTCGCATTCATATTGATCACTTTAATGTCTCATGTAAGTTAAGCAATATCCCATTCAAATGGGGAGTCACTCAAAAAAGTAAAAAATCAGACTATCTCAAAAATCCCTGTTCAACTAACGAAAACCATGGCGACAGTTTTAATACGTTCTATAACAAAGACACAATGCTATTTGAATACTCCCGTGATCATATTTTCGATCGCAGTGTGGAATGCAAATTTAAAAATATCACGTTGGAACGTAGAATTCTGATCTGAACGAAAAAATGACTGTCGCGAATATCGTTGCTACATGAAAAATGTCACGTTAGGCAGTATGAGGACCTTAATTGACTAGGATTTAAACATATTTGATCGTTCTCGCATTCATTTTGATCACTTTAATGTCTCATGTAAGTTAAGCAATATCCCATTCAAATGGGGAGTCACTCAAAAAAGTCAAAAATGAGACTATCTCAAAAATCCCTGTTTAACTAACGAAAACCATGGCGACAGTTTTGATACGTTCTATAACAAAGACACAATGCTATTTGAATACTCCCGTGATCATATTTTCGATCGCAGTGTGGAATGCAAATTTAAAAATATCACGTTGGAACGTAGAATTCTGATCTGAACGAAAAAATGACTGTCGCGAATATCGTTGATACATGAAAAATGTCACGTTAGGCAGTATGAGGACCTTAATTGACTAGGATTAAAACATATTTGATCGTTCTCGCATTCATATTGATCACTTTAAGGTCTCATGTAAGTTAAGCAATATCCCATTCAAATGGGGAGTCACTCAAAAAAGTCAAAAATCAGACTATCTCAAAAATCCCTGTTTAACTAACGAAAACCATGGCGACAGTTTTAATACGTTCTATAACAAAGACACAATGCTATTTGAATACTCCCGTGATCATATTTTCGATCGCAGTGTGGAATGCAAATTTAAAAATATCACGTTGGAACGTAGGATTCTGATCTGAACGAAAAAATGACTGTCGCCATGGTTTTCGTTAGTTAAACAGGGATTTTTGATATAGTCTGATTTTTGACTTTTTTGAGTGACTCCCCATTTGAATGGGATATTGCTTAACTTACATGAGTGATATTTTTTTTAATGCACGTTAGGCAGTATGAGGACCTTAATTGACTAGGATTAAAACATATTTGATCGTTCTCGCATTCATATTGATCACTTTTATGTCTCATGTAAGTTAAGCAATATCCCATCTCAAAAATCCCCGTTTAACTAACGAAAACCATTGCGACAGTTTTAATACGTTCTATAACAAAGACACAATGCTATTTGAATACTCCCGTGATCATATTTTCGATCGCAGTGTGGAATGCAAATTTAAAAATATCACGTTGGAACGTAGAATTCTGATCTGAACGAAAAAATGACTGTCGCGAATATCGTTGATACATGAAAAATGTCACGTTAGGCAGTATGAGGACCTTAATTGACTAGGATTAAAACATATTTGATCGTTCTCGCATTCATATTGATCACTTTATTTCTCATGTAAGTTAAGCAATATCCCATTCAAATGGGGAGTCACTCAAAAAAGTCAAAAATCAGACTATCTCAAAAATCCCTGTTTAACTAACGAAAACCATGGCGACAGTTTTAATACGTTCTATAACAAAGACACAATGCTATTTGAATACTCCCGTGATCATATTTCTGATCGCAGTGTGGAATGCAAATTTAAAAATATCACGTTGGAACGTAGGATTCTGATCTGAACGAAAAAATGACTGTCGCGAATATCGTTGATACATGAAAAATGTCACGTTAGGCAGTATGAGGACCTTAATTGACTAGGATTAAAACATATTTGATCGTTCTCGCATTCATATTGATCACTTTAAGGTCTCATGTAAGTTAAGCAATATCCCATTCAAATGGGGAGTCACTCAAAAAAGTCAAAAATCAGACTATCTCAAAAATCCCTGTTTAACTAACGAAAACCATGGCGACAGTTTTAATACGTTCTATAACAAAGACACAATGCTATTTGAATACTCCCGTGATCATATTTTCGATCGCAGTGTGGAATGCAAATTTAAAAATATCACGTTGGAACGTAGGATTCTGATCTGAACGAAAAAATGACTGTCGCCATGGTTTTCGTTAGTTAAACAGGGATTTTTGAGATAGTCTGATTTTTGACTTTTTTGAGTGACTCCCCATTTGAATGGGATATTGCTTAACTTACATGAGGACCTTAATTGACTAGGATTAAAACATATTTGATCGTTCTCGCATTCATATTGATCACTTTAATGTCTCATGTAAGTTAAGCAATATCCCATCTCAAAAATCCCTGTTTAACTAACGAAAACCATTGCGACAGTTTTAATACGTTCTATAACAAAGACACAATGCTATTTGAATACTCCCGTGATCATATTTTCGATCGCAGTGTGGAATGCAAATTTAAAAATATCACGTTGGAACGTAGAATTCTGATCTGAACGAAAAAATGACTGTCGCGAATATCGTTGATACATGAAAAATGTCACGTTAGGCAGTATGAGGACCTTAATTGACTAGGATTAAAACATATTTGATCGTTCTCGCATTCATATTGATCACTTTATTTCTCATGTAAGTTAAGCAATATCCCATTCAAATGGGGAGTCACTCAAAAAAGTCAAAAATCAGACTATCTCAAAAATCCCTGTTTAACTAACGAAAACCATGGCGACAGTTTTAATACGTTCTATAACAAAGACACAATGCTATTTGAATACTCCCGTGATCATATTTCTGATCGCAGTGTGGAATGCAAATTTAAAAATATCACGTTGGAACGTAGGATTCTGATCTGAACGAAAAAATGACTGTCGCGAATATTGTTGATACATGAAAAATGTCACGTTAGACAGTATGAGGACCTTAATTGACTAGGATTTAAACATATTTGATCGTTCTCGCATTCATATTGATCACTTTAATGTCTCATGTAAGTTAAGCAATATCCCATTCAAATGGGGAGTCACTCAAAAAAGTAAAAAATCAGACTATCTCAAAAATCCCTGTTCAACTAACGAAAACCATGGCGACAGTTTTAATACGTTCTATAACAAAGACACAATGCTATTTGAATACTCCCGTGATCATATTTTCGATCGCAGTGTGGAATGCAAATTTAAAAATATCACGTTGGAACGTAGAATTCTGATCTGAACGAAAAAATGACTGTCGCGAATATCGTTGCTACATGAAAAATGTCACGTTAGGCAGTATGAGGACCTTAATTGACTAGGATTTAAACATATTTGATCGTTCTCGCATTCATTTTGATCACTTTAATGTCTCATGTAAGTTAAGCAATATCCCATTCAAATGGGGAGTCACTCAAAAAAGTCAAAAATGAGACTATCTCAAAAATCCCTGTTTAACTAACGAAAACCATGGCGACAGTTTTGATACGTTCTATAACAAAGACACAATGCTATTTGAATACTCCCGTGATCATATTTTCGATCGCAGTGTGGAATGCAAATTTAAAAATATCACGTTGGAACGTAGAATTCTGATCTGAACGAAAAAATGACTGTCGCGAATATCGTTGATACATGAAAAATGTCACGTTAGGCAGTATGAGGACCTTAATTGACTAGGATTAAAACATATTTGATCGTTCTCGCATTCATATTGATCACTTTAAGGTCTCATGTAAGTTAAGCAATATCCCATTCAAATGGGGAGTCACTCAAAAAAGTCAAAAATCAGACTATCTCAAAAATCCCTGTTTAACTAACGAAAACCATGGCGACAGTTTTGATACGTTCTATAACAAAGACACAATGCTATTTGAATACTCCCGTGATCATATTTTCGATCGCAGTGTGGAATGCAAATTTAAAAATATCACGTTGGAACGTAGAATTCTGATCTGAACGAAAAAATGACTGTCGCGAATATCGTTGATACATGAAAAATGTCACGTTAGGCAGTATGAGGACCTTAATTGACTAGGATTAAAACATATTTGATCGTTCTCGCATTCATATTGATCACTTTAATGTCTCATGTAAGTTAAGCAATATCCCATTCAAATGGGGAGTCACTCAAAAAAGTCAAAAATCAGACTATCTCAAAAATCCCTGTTCAACTAACGAAAACCATGGCGACAGTTTTAATACGTTCTATAACAAAGACACAATGCTATTTGAATACTCCCGTGATCATATTTTCGATCGCAGTGTGGAATGCAAATTTAAAAATATCACGTTGGAACGTAGAATTCTGATCTGAACGAAAAAATGACTGTCGCGAATATCGTTGCTACATGAAAAATGTCACGTTAGGCAGTATGAGGACCTTAATTGACTAGGATTTAAACATATTTGATCGTTCTCGCATTCATTTTGATCACTTTAATGTCTCATGTAAGTTAAGCAATATCCCATTCAAATGGGGAGTCACTCAAAAAAGTCAAAAATGAAACTATCTCAAAAATCCCTGTTTAACTAACGAAAACCATGGCGACAGTTTTAATACGTTCTATAACAAAGACACAATGCTATTTGAATACTCCCGTGATCATATTTTCGATCGCAGTGTGGAATGCAAATTTAAAAATATCACGTTGGAACGTAGGATTCTGATCTGAACGAAAAAATGACTGTCGCGAATATCGTTGATACATGAAAAATGTCACGTTAGGCAGTATGAGGACCTTAATTGACTAGGATTAAAACATATTTGATCGTTCTCGCATTCATATTGATCACTTTATTTCTCATGTAAGTTAAGCAATATCCCATTCAAATGGGGAGTCACTCAAAAAAGTCAAAAATCAGACTATCTCAAAAATCCCTGTTTAACTAACGAAAACCATGGCGACAGTTTTAATACGTTCTATAACAAAGACACAATGCTATTTGAATACTCCCGTGATCATATTTTCGATCGCAGTGTGGAATGCAAATTTAAAAATATCACGTTGGAACGTAGGATTCTGATCTGAACGAAAAAATGACTGTCGCGAATATCGTTGATACATGAAAAATGTCACGTTAGGCAGTATGAGGACCTTAATTGACTAGGATTAAAACATATTTGATCGTTCTCGCATTCATATTGATCACTTTTATGTCTCATGTAAGTTAAGCAATATCCCATCTCAAAAATCCCTGTTTAACTAACGAAAACCATTGCGACAGTTTTAATACGTTCTATAACAAAGACACAATGCTATTTGAATACTCCCGTGATCATATTTTCGATCGCAGTGTGGAATGCAAATTTAAAAATATCACGTTGGAACGTAGAATTCTGATCTGAACGAAAAAATGACTGTCGCGAATATCGTTGATACATGAAAAATGTCACGTTAGGCAGTATGAGGACCTTAATTGACTAGGATTAAAACATATTTGATCGTTCTCGCATTCATATTGATCACTTTATTTCTCATGTAAGTTAAGCAATATCCCATTCAAATGGGGAGTCACTCAAAAAAGTCAAAAATCAGACTATCTCAAAAATCCCTGTTTAACTAACGAAAACCATGGCGACAGTTTTAATACGTTCTATAACAAAGACACAATGCTATTTGAATACTCCCGTGATCATATTTCTGATCGCAGTGTGGAATGCAAATTTAAAAATATCACGTTGGAACGTAGGATTCTGATCTGAACGAAAAAATGACTGTCGCGAATATTGTTGATACATGAAAAATGTCACGTTAGACAGTATGAGGACCTTAATTGACTAGGATTTAAACATATTTGATCGTTCTCGCATTCATATTGATCACTTTAATGTCTCATGTAAGTTAAGCAATATCCCATTCAAATGGGGAGTCACTCAAAAAAGTAAAAAATCAGACTATCTCAAAAATCCCTGTTCAACTAACGAAAACCATGGCGACAGTTTTGATACGTTCTATAACAAAGACACAATGCTATTTGAATACTCCCGTGATCATATTTTCGATCGCAGTGTGGAATGCAAATTTAAAAATATCACGTTGGAACGTAGAATTCTGATCTGAACGAAAAAATGACTGTCGCGAATATCGTTGATACATGAAAAATGTCACGTTAGGCAGTATGAGGACCTTAATTGACTAGGATTAAAACATATTTGATCGTTCTCGCATTCATATTGATCACTTTAAGGTCTCATGTAAGTTAAGCAATATCCCATTCAAATGGGGAGTCACTCAAAAAAGTCAAAAATCAGACTATCTCAAAAATCCCTGTTTAACTAACGAAAACCATGGCGACAGTTTTGATACGTTCTATAACAAAGACACAATGCTATTTGAATACTCCCGTGATCATATTTTCGATCGCAGTGTGGAATGCAAATTTAAAAATATCACGTTGGAACGTAGGATTCTGATCTGAACGAAAAAATGACTGTCGCGAATATCGTTGATACATGAAAAATGTCACGTTAGGCAGTATGAGGACCTTAATTGACTAGGATTAAAACATATTTGATCGTTCTCGCATTCATATTGATCACTTTTATGTCTCATGTAAGTTAAGCAATATCCCATCTCAAAATTCCCTGTTTAACTAACGAAAACCATTGCGACAGTTTTAATACGTTCTATAACAAAGACACAATGCTATTTGAATACTCCCGTGATCATATTTTCGATCGCAGTGTGGAATGCAAATTTAAAAATATCACGTTGGAACGTAGAATTCTGATCTGAACGAAAAAATGACTGTCGCGAATATCGTTGATACATGAAAAATGTCACGTTAGGCAGTATGAGGACCTTAATTGACTAGGATTAAAACATATTTGATCGTTCTCGCATTCATATTGATCACTTTATTTCTCATGTAAGTTAAGCAATATCCCATTCAAATGGGGAGTCACTCAAAAAAGTCAAAAATCAGACTATCTCAAAAATCCCTGTTTAACTAACGAAAACCATGGCGACAGTTTTAATACGTTCTATAACAAAGACACAATGCTATTTGAATACTCCCGTGATCATATTTCTGATCGCAGTGTGGAATGCAAATTTAAAAATATCACGTTGGAACGTAGGATTCTGATCTGAACGAAAAAATGACTGTCGCGAATATTGTTGATACATGAAAAATGTCACGTTAGACAGTATGAGGACCTTAATTGACTAGGATTTAAACATATTTGATCGTTCTCGCATTCATATTGATCACTTTAATGTCTCATGTAAGTTAAGCAATATCCCATTCAAATGGGGAGTCACTCAAAAAAGTAAAAAATCAGACTATCTCAAAAATCCCTGTTCAACTAACGAAAACCATGGCGACAGTTTTAATACGTTCTATAACAAAGACACAATGCTATTTGAATACTCCCGTGATCATATTTTCGATCGCAGTGTGGAATGCAAATTTAAAAATATCACGTTGGAACGTAGAATTCTGATCTGAACGAAAAAATGACTGTCGCGAATATCGTTGCTACATGAAAAATGTCACGTTAGGCAGTATGAGGACCTTAATTGACTAGGATTAAAACATATTTGATCGTTCTCGCATTCATATTGATCACTTTAATGTCTCATGTAAGTTAAGCAATATCCCATTCAAATGGGGAGTCACTCAAAAAAGTCAAAAATCAGACTATCTCAAAAATCCCTGTTTAACTAACGAAAACCATGGCGACAGTTTTAATACGTTCTATAACAAAGACACAATGCTATTTGAATACTCCCGTGATCATATTTTCGATCGCAGTGTGGAATGCAAATTTAAAAATATCACGTTGGAACGTAGGATTCTGATCTGAACGAAAAAATGACTGTCGCGAATATCGTTGATACATGAAAAATGTCACGTAAGGCAGTATGAGGACCTTAATTGACTAGGATTAAAACATATTTGATCGTTCTCGCATTCATATTGATCACTTTAATGTCTCATGTAAGTTAAGCAATATCCCATTCAAATGGGGAGTCACTCAAAAAAGTCAAAAATCAGACTATCTCAAAAATCCCTGTTTAACTAACGAAAACCATGGCGACAGTTTTAATACGTTCTATAACAAAGACACAATGCTATTTGAATACTCCCGTGATCATATTTTCGATCGCAGTGTGGAATGCAAATTTAAAAATATCACGTTGGAACGTAGGATTCTGATCTGAACGAAAAAATGACTGTCGCGAATATCGTTGATACATGAAAAATGTCACGTTAGGCAGTATGAGGACCTTAATTGACTAGGATTAAAACATATTTGATCGTTCTCGCATTCATATTGATCACTTTATTTCTCATGTAAGTTAAGCAATATCCCATTCAAATGGGGAGTCACTCAAAAAAGTCAAAAATCAGACTATCTCAAAAATCCCTGTTTAACTAACGAAAACCATGGCGACAGTTTTAATACGTTCTATAACAAAGACACAATGCTATTTGAATACTCCCGTGATCATATTTCTGATCGCAGTGTGGAATGCAAATTTAAAAATATCACGTTGGAACGTAGGATTCTGATCTGAACGAAAAAATGACTGTCGCGAATATTGTTGATACATGAAAAATGTCACGTTAGACAGTATGAGGACCTTAATTGACTAGGATTTAAACATATTTGATCGTTCTCGCATTCATATTGATCACTTTAATGTCTCATGTAAGTTAAGCAATATCCCATTCAAATGGGGAGTCACTCAAAAAAGTAAAAAATCAGACTATCTCAAAAATCCCTGTTCAACTAACGAAAACCATGGCGACAGTTTTAATACGTTCTATAACAAAGACACAATGCTATTTGAATACTCCCGTGATCATATTTTCGATCGCAGTGTGGAATGCAAATTTAAAAATATCACGTTGGAACGTAGAATTCTGATCTGAACGAAAAAATGACTGTCGCGAATATCGTTGCTACATGAAAAATGTCACGTTAGGCAGTATGAGGACCTTAATTGACTAGGATTAAAACATATTTGATCGTTCTCGCATTCATATTGATCACTTTAAGGTCTCATGTAAGTTAAGCAATATCCCATTCAAATGGGGAGTCACTCAAAAAAGTCAAAAATCAGACTATCTCAAAAATCCCTGTTTAACTAACGAAAACCATGGCGACAGTTTTAATACGTTCTATAACAAAGACACAATGCTATTTGAATACTCCCGTGATCATATTTTCGATCGCAGTGTGGAATGCAAATTTAAAAATATCACGTTGGAACGTAGGATTCTGATCTGAACGAAAAAATGACTGTCGCGAATATCGTTGATACATGAAAAATGTCACGTAAGGCAGTATGAGGACCTTAATTGACTAGGATTAAAACATATTTGATCGTTCTCGCATTCATATTGATCACTTTAATGTCTCATGTAAGTTAAGCAATATCCCATTCAAATGGGGAGTCACTCAAAAAAGTCAAAAATCAGACTATCTCAAAAATCCCTGTTTAACTAACGAAAACCATGGCGACAGTTTTAATACGTTCTATAACAAAGACACAATGCTATTTGAATACTCCCGTGATCATATTTTCGATCGCAGTGTGGAATGCAAATTTAAAAATATCACGTTGGAACGTAGGATTCTGATCTGAACGAAAAAATGACTGTCGCGAATATCGTTGATACATGAAAAATGTCACGTAAGGCAGTATGAGGACCTTAATTGACTAGGATTAAAACATATTTGATCGTTCTCGCATTCATATTGATCACTTTAATGTCTCATGTAAGTTAAGCAATATCCCATTCAAATGGGGAGTCACTCAAAAAAGTCAAAAATCAGACTATCTCAAAAATCCCTGTTTAACTAACGAAAACCATGGCGACAGTTTTAATACGTTCTATAACAAAGACACAATGCTATTTGAATACTCCCGTGATCATATTTTCGATCGCAGTGTGGAATGCAAATTTAAAAATATCACGTTGGAACGTAGGATTCTGATCTGAACGAAAAAATGACTGTCGCGAATATCGTTGATACATGAAAAATGTCACGTTAGGCAGTATGAGGACCTTAATTGACTAGGATTAAAACATATTTGATCGTTCTCGCATTCATATTGATCACTTTATTTCTCATGTAAGTTAAGCAATATCCCATTCAAATGGGGAGTCACTCAAAAAAGTCAAAAATCAGACTATCTCAAAAATCCCTGTTTAACTAACGAAAACCATGGCGACAGTTTTAATACGTTCTATAACAAAGACACAATGCTATTTGAATACTCCCGTGATCATATTTCTGATCGCAGTGTGGAATGCAAATTTAAAAATATCACGTTGGAACGTAGGATTCTGATCTGAACGAAAAAATGACTGTCGCGAATATTGTTGATACATGAAAAATGTCACGTTAGACAGTATGAGGACCTTAATTGACTAGGATTTAAACATATTTGATCGTTCTCGCATTCATATTGATCACTTTAATGTCTCATGTAAGTTAAGCAATATCCCATTCAAATGGGGAGTCACTCAAAAAAGTAAAAAATCAGACTATCTCAAAAATCCCTGTTCAACTAACGAAAACCATGGCGACAGTTTTAATACGTTCTATAACAAAGACACAATGCTATTTGAATACTCCCGTGATCATATTTTCGATCGCAGTGTGGAATGCAAATTTAAAAATATCACGTTGGAACGTAGAATTCTGATCTGAACGAAAAAATGACTGTCGCGAATATCGTTGCTACATGAAAAATGTCACGTTAGGCAGTATGAGGACCTTAATTGACTAGGATTAAAACATATTTGATCGTTCTCGCATTCATATTGATCACTTTAAGGTCTCATGTAAGTTAAGCAATATCCCATTCAAATGGGGAGTCACTCAAAAAAGTCAAAAATCAGACTATCTCAAAAATCCCTGTTTAACTAACGAAAACCATGGCGACAGTTTTAATACGTTCTATAACAAAGACACAATGCTATTTGAATACTCCCGTGATCATATTTTCGATCGCAGTGTGGAATGCAAATTTAAAAATATCACGTTGGAACGTAGGATTCTGATCTGAACGAAAAAATGACTGTCGCGAATATCGTTGATACATGAAAAATGTCACGTAAGGCAGTATGAGGACCTTAATTGACTAGGATTAAAACATATTTGATCGTTCTCGCATTCATATTGATCACTTTAATGTCTCATGTAAGTTAAGCAATATCCCATTCAAATGGGGAGTCACTCAAAAAAGTCAAAAATCAGACTATCTCAAAAATCCCTGTTTAACTAACGAAAACCATGGCGACAGTTTTAATACGTTCTATAACAAAGACACAATGCTATTTGAATACTCCCGTGATCATATTTTCGATCGCAGTGTGGAATGCAAATTTAAAAATATCACGTTGGAACGTAGGATTCTGATCTGAACGAAAAAATGACTGTCGCGAATATCGTTGATACATGAAAAATGTCACGTTAGGCAGTATGAGGACCTTAATTGACTAGGATTAAAACATATTTGATCGTTCTCGCATTCATATTGATCACTTTAATGTCTCATGTAAGTTAAGCAATATCCCATTCAAATGGGGAGTCACTCAAAAAAGTCAAAAATGAGACTATCTCAAAAATCCCTGTTTAACTAACGAAAACCATGGCGACAGTTTTAATACGTTCTATAACAAAGACACAATGCTATTTGAATACTCCCGTGATCATATTTCTGATCGCAGTGTGGAATGCAAATTTAAAAATATCACGTTGGAACGTAGGATTCTGATCTGAACGAAAAAATGACTGTCGCGAATATTGTTGATACATGAAAAATGTCACGTTAGACAGTATGAGGACCTTAATTGACTAGGATTTAAACATATTTGATCGTTCTCGCATTCATATTGATCACTTTAATGTCTCATGTAAGTTAAGCAATATCCCATTCAAATGGGGAGTCACTCAAAAAAGTAAAAAATCAGACTATCTCAAAAATCCCTGTTCAACTAACGAAAACCATGGCGACAGTTTTAATACGTTCTATAACAAAGACACAATGCTATTTGAATACTCCCGTGATCATATTTTCGATCGCAGTGTGGAATGCATATTTAAAAATATCACGTTGGAACGTAGAATTCTGATCTGAACGAAAAAATGACTGTCGCGAATATCGTTGCTACATGAAAAATATCACGTTAGGCAGTATGAGGACCTTAATTGACTAGGATTAAAACATATTTGATCGTTCTCGCATTCATATTGATCACTTTAAGGTCTCATGTAAGTTAAGCAATATCCCATTCAAATGGGGAGTCACTCAAAAAAGTCAAAAATCAGACTATCTCAAAAATCCCTGTTTAACTAACGAAAACCATGGCGACAGTTTTAATACGTTCTATAACAAAGACACAATGCTATTTGAATACTCCCGTGATCATATTTTCGATCGCAGTGTGGAATGCAAATTTAAAAATATCACGTTGGAACGTAGGATTCTGATCTGAACGAAAAAATGACTGTCGCGAATATCGTTGATACATGAAAAATGTCACGTAAGGCAGTATGAGGACCTTAATTGACTAGGATTAAAACATATTTGATCGTTCTCGCATTCATATTGATCACTTTAATGTCTCATGTAAGTTAAGCAATATCCCATTCAAATGGGGAGTCACTCAAAAAAGTCAAAAATCAGACTATCTCAAAAATCCCTGTTTAACTAACGAAAACCATGGCGACAGTTTTAATACGTTCTATAACAAAGACACAATGCTATTTGAATACTCCCGTGATCATATTTTCGATCGCAGTGTGGAATGCAAATTTAAAAATATCACGTTGGAACGTAGGATTCTGATCTGAACGAAAAAATGACTGTCGCGAATATCGTTGATACATGAAAAATGTCACGTTAGGCAGTATGAGGACCTTAATTGACTAGGATTAAAACATATTTGATCGTTCTCGCATTCATATTGATCACTTTATTTCTCATGTAAGTTAAGCAATATCCCATTCAAATGGGGAGTCACTCAAAAAAGTCAAAAATCAGACTATCTCAAAAATCCCTGTTTAACTAACGAAAACCATGGCGACAGTTTTAATACGTTCTATAACAAAGACACAATGCTATTTGAATACTCCCGTGATCATATTTTCGATCGCAGTGTGGAATGCAAATTTAAAAATATCACGTTGGAACGTAGGATTCTGATCTGAACGAAAAAATGACTGTCGCGAATATCGTTGATACATGAAAAATGTCACGTTAGGCAGTATGAGGACCTTAATTGACTAGGATTAAAACATATTTGATCGTTCTCGCATTCATATTGATCACTTTTATGTCTCATGTAAGTTAAGCAATATCCCATCTCAAAAATCCCTGTTTAACTAACGAAAACCATTGCGACAGTTTTAATACGTTCTATAACAAAGACACAATGCTATTTGAATACTCCCGTGATCATATTTTCGATCGCAGTGTGGAATGCAAATTTAAAAATATCACGTTGGAACGTAGAATTCTGATCTGAACGAAAAAATGACTGTCGCGAATATCGTTGATACATGAAAAATGTCACGTTAGGCAGTATGAGGACCTTAATTGACTAGGATTAAAACATATTTGATCGTTCTCGCATTCATATTGATCACTTTATTTCTCATGTAAGTTAAGCAATATCCCATTCAAATGGGGAGTCACTCAAAAAAGTCAAAAATCAGACTATCTCAAAAATCCCTGTTTAACTAACGAAAACCATGGCGACAGTTTTAATACGTTCTATAACAAAGACACAATGCTATTTGAATACTCCCGTGATCATATTTCTGATCGCAGTGTGGAATGCAAATTTAAAAATATCACGTTGGAACGTAGGATTCTGATCTGAACGAAAAAATGACTGTCGCGAATATTGTTGATACATGAAAAATGTCACGTTAGACAGTATGAGGACCTTAATTGACTAGGATTTAAACATATTTGATCGTTCTCGCATTCATATTGATCACTTTAATGTCTCATGTAAGTTAAGCAATATCCCATTCAAATGGGGAGTCACTCAAAAAAGTAAAAAATCAGACTATCTCAAAAATCCCTGTTCAACTAACGAAAACCATGGCGACAGTTTTGATACGTTCTATAACAAAGACACAATGCTATTTGAATACTCCCGTGATCATATTTTCGATCGCAGTGTGGAATGCAAATTTAAAAATATCACGTTGGAACGTAGAATTCTGATCTGAACGAAAAAATGACTGTCGCGAATATCGTTGATACATGAAAAATGTCACGTTAGGCAGTATGAGGACCTTAATTGACTAGGATTAAAACATATTTGATCGTTCTCGCATTCATATTGATCACTTTAAGGTCTCATGTAAGTTAAGCAATATCCCATTCAAATGGGGAGTCACTCAAAAAAGTCAAAAATCAGACTATCTCAAAAATCCCTGTTTAACTAACGAAAACCATGGCGACAGTTTTGATACGTTCTATAACAAAGACACAATGCTATTTGAATACTCCCGTGATCATATTTTCGATCGCAGTGTGGAATGCAAATTTAAAAATATCACGTTGGAACGTAGGATTCTGATCTGAACGAAAAAATGACTGTCGCGAATATCGTTGATACATGAAAAATGTCACGTTAGGCAGTATGAGGACCTTAATTGACTAGGATTAAAACATATTTGATCGTTCTCGCATTCATATTGATCACTTTTATGTCTCATGTAAGTTAAGCAATATCCCATCTCAAAAATCCCTGTTTAACTAACGAAAACCATTGCGACAGTTTTAATACGTTCTATAACAAAGACACAATGCTATTTGAATACTCCCGTGATCATATTTTCGATCGCAGTGTGGAATGCAAATTTAAAAATATCACGTTGGAACGTAGAATTCTGATCTGAACGAAAAAATGACTGTCGCGAATATCGTTGATACATGAAAAATGTCACGTTAGGCAGTATGAGGACCTTAATTGACTAGGATTAAAACATATTTGATCGTTCTCGCATTCATATTGATCACTTTATTTCTCATGTAAGTTAAGCAATATCCCATTCAAATGGGGAGTCACTCAAAAAAGTCAAAAATCAGACTATCTCAAAAATCCCTGTTTAACTAACGAAAACCATGGCGACAGTTTTAATACGTTCTATAACAAAGACACAATGCTATTTGAATACTCCCGTGATCATATTTCTGATCGCAGTGTGGAATGCAAATTTAAAAATATCACGTTGGAACGTAGGATTCTGATCTGAACGAAAAAATGACTGTCGCGAATATTGTTGATACATGAAAAATGTCACGTTAGACAGTATGAGGACCTTAATTGACTAGGATTTAAACATATTTGATCGTTCTCGCATTCATATTGATCACTTTAATGTCTCATGTAAGTTAAGCAATATCCCATTCAAATGGGGAGTCACTCAAAAAAGTCAAAAATCAGACTATCTCAAAAATCCCTGTTTAACTAACGAAAACCATGGCGACAGTTTTAATACGTTCTATAACAAAGACACAATGCTATTTGAATACTCCCGTGATCATATTTTCGATCGCAGTGTGGAATGCAAATTTAAAAATATCACGTTGGAACGTAGGATTCTGATCTGAACGAAAAAATGACTGTCGCGAATATCGTTGATACATGAAAAATGTCACGTTAGGCAGTATGAGGACCTTAATTGACTAGGATTAAAACATATTTGATCGTTCTCGCATTCATATTGATCACTTTTATGTCTCATGTAAGTTAAGCAATATCCAATCTCAAAATTCCCTGTTTAACTAACGAAAACCATTGCGACAGTTTTAATACGTTCTATAACAAAGACACAATGCTATTTGAATACTCCCGTGATCATATTTTCGATCGCAGTGTGGAATGCAAATTTAAAAATATCACGTTGGAACGTAGAATTCTGATCTGAACGAAAAAATGACTGTCGCGAATATCGTTGATACATGAAAAATGTCACGTTAGGCAGTATGAGGACCTTAATTGACTAGGATTAAAACATATTTGATCGTTCTCGCATTCATATTGATCACTTTATTTCTCATGTAAGTTAAGCAATATCCCATTCAAATGGGGAGTCACTCAAAAAAGTCAAAAATCAGACTATCTCAAAAATCCCTGTTTAACTAACGAAAACCATGGCGACAGTTTTAATACGTTCTATAACAAAGACACAATGCTATTTGAATACTCCCGTGATCATATTTCTGATCGCAGTGTGGAATGCAAATTTAAAAATATCACGTTGGAACGTAGGATTCTGATCTGAACGAAAAAATGACTGTCGCGAATATTGTTGATACATGAAAAATGTCACGTTAGACAGTATGAGGACCTTAATTGACTAGGATTTAAACATATTTGATCGTTCTCGCATTCATATTGATCACTTTAATGTCTCATGTAAGTTAAGCAATATCCCATTCAAATGGGGAGTCACTCAAAAAAGTAAAAAATCAGACTATCTCAAAAATCCCTGTTCAACTAACGAAAACCATGGCGACAGTTTTGATACGTTCTATAACAAAGACACAATGCTATTTGAATACTCCCGTGATCATATTTTCGATCGCAGTGTGGAATGCAAATTTAAAAATATCACGTTGGAACGTAGAATTCTGATCTGAACGAAAAAATGACTGTCGCGAATATCGTTGATACATGAAAAATGTCACGTTAGGCAGTATGAGGACCTTAATTGACTAGGATTAAAACATATTTGATCGTTCTCGCATTCATATTGATCACTTTAAGGTCTCATGTAAGTTAAGCAATATCCCATTCAAATGGGGAGTCACTCAAAAAAGTCAAAAATCAGACTATCTCAAAAATCCCTGTTTAACTAACGAAAACCATGGCGACAGTTTTGATACGTTCTATAACAAAGACACAATGCTATTTGAATACTCCCGTGATCATATTTTCGATCGCAGTGTGGAATGCAAATTTAAAAATATCACGTTGGAACGTAGGATTCTGATCTGAACGAAAAAATGACTGTCGCGAATATCGTTGATACATGAAAAATGTCACGTTAGGCAGTATGAGGACCTTAATTGACTAGGATTAAAACATATTTGATCGTTCTCGCATTCATATTGATCACTTTTATGTCTCATGTAAGTTAAGCAATATCCCATCTCAAAAATCCCTGTTTAACTAACGAAAACCATTGCGACAGTTTTAATACGTTCTATAACAAAGACACAATGCTATTTGAATACTCCCGTGATCATATTTTCGATCGCAGTGTGGAATGCAAATTTAAAAATATCACGTTGGAACGTAGAATTCTGATCTGAACGAAAAAATGACTGTCGCGAATATCGTTGATACATGAAAAATGTCACGTTAGGCAGTATGAGGACCTTAATTGACTAGGATTAAAACATATTTGATCGTTCTCGCATTCATATTGATCACTTTATTTCTCATGTAAGTTAAGCAATATCCCATTCAAATGGGGAGTCACTCAAAAAAGTCAAAAATCAGACTATCTCAAAAATCCCTGTTTAACTAACGAAAACCATGGCGACAGTTTTAATACGTTCTATAACAAAGACACAATGCTATTTGAATACTCCCGTGATCATATTTCTGATCGCAGTGTGGAATGCAAATTTAAAAATATCACGTTGGAACGTAGGATTCTGATCTGAACGAAAAAATGACTGTCGCGAATATTGTTGATACATGAAAAATGTCACGTTAGACAGTATGAGGACCTTAATTGACTAGGATTTAAACATATTTGATCGTTCTCGCATTCATATTGATCACTTTAATGTCTCATGTAAGTTAAGCAATATCCCATTCAAATGGGGAGTCACTCAAAAAAGTAAAAAATCAGACTATCTCAAAAATCCCTGTTCAACTAACGAAAACCATGGCGACAGTTTTAATACATTCTATAACAAAGACACAATGCTATTTGAATACTCCCGTGATCATATTTTCGATCGCAGTGTGGAATGCAAATTTAAAAATATCACGTTGGAACGTAGAATTCTGATCTGAACGAAAAAATGACTGTCGCGAATATCGTTGCTACATGAAAAATGTCACGTTAGGCAGTATGAGGACCTTAATTGACTAGGATTAAAACATATTTGATCGTTCTCGCATTCATATTGATCACTTTAAGGTCTCATGTAAGTTAAGCAATATCCCATTCAAATGGGGAGTCACTCAAAAAAGTCAAAAATCAGACTATCTCAAAAATCCCTGTTTAACTAACGAAAACCATGGCGACAGTTTTAATACGTTCTATAACAAAGACACAATGCTATTTGAATACTCCCGTGATCATATTTTCGATCGCAGTGTGGAATGCAAATTTAAAAATATCACGTTGGAACGTAGGATTCTGATCTGAACGAAAAAATGACTGTCGCGAATATCGTTGATACATGAAAAATGTCACGTTAGGCAGTATGAGGACCTTAATTGACTAGGATTAAAACATATTTGATCGTTCTCGCATTCATATTGATCACTTTAATGTCTCATGTAAGTTAAGCAATATCCCATTCAAATGGGGAGTCACTCAAAAAAGTCAAAAATCAGACTATCTCAAAAATCCCTGTTTAACTAACGAAAACCATGGCGACAGTTTTAATACGTTCTATAACAAAGACACAATGCTATTTGAATACTCCCGTGATCATATTTTCGATCGCAGTGTGGAATGCAAATTTAAAAATATCACGTTGGAACGTAGGATTCTGATCTGAACGAAAAAATGACTGTCGCGAATATCGTTGATACATGAAAAATGTCACGTAAGGCAGTATGAGGACCTTAATTGACTAGGATTAAAACATATTTGATCGTTCTCGCATTCATATTGATCACTTTAATGTCTCATGTAAGTTAAGCAATATCCCATTCAAATGGGGAGTCACTCAAAAAAGTCAAAAATCAGACTATCTCAAAAATCCCTGTTTAACTAACGAAAACCATGGCGACAGTTTTAATACGTTCTATAACAAAGACACAATGCTATTTGAATACTCCCGTGATCATATTTTCGATCGCAGTGTGGAATGCAAATTTAAAAATATCACGTTGGAACGTAGGATTCTGATCTGAACGAAAAAATGACTGTCGCGAATATCGTTGATACATAAAAAATGTCACGTTAGGCAGTATGAGGACCTTAATTGACTAGGATTAAAACATATTTGATCGTTCTCGCATTCATATTGATCACTTTATTTCTCATGTAAGTTAAGCAATATCCCATTCAAATGGGGAGTCACTCAAAAAAGTCAAAAATCAGACTATCTCAAAAATCCCTGTTTAACTAACGAAAACCATGGCGACAGTTTTAATACGTTCTATAACAAAGACACAATGCTATTTGAATACTCCCGTGATCATATTTCTGATCGCAGTGTGGAATGCAAATTTAAAAATATCACGTTGGAACGTAGGATTCTGATCTGAACGAAAAAATGACTGTCGCGAATATTGTTGATACATGAAAAATGTCACGTTAGACAGTATGAGGACCTTAATTGACTAGGATTTAAACATATTTGATCGTTCTCGCATTCATATTGATCACTTTAATGTCTCATGTAAGTTAAGCAATATCCCATTCAAATGGGGAGTCACTCAAAAAAGTAAAAAATCAGACTATCTCAAAAATCCCTGTTCAACTAACGAAAACCATGGCGACAGTTTTAATACGTTCTATAACAAAGACACAATGCTATTTGAATACTCCCGTGATCATATTTTCGATCGCAGTGTGGAATGCAAATTTAAAAATATCACGTTGGAACGTAGAATTCTGATCTGAACGAAAAAATGACTGTCGCGAATATCGTTGCTACATGAAAAATGTCACGTTAGGCAGTATGAGGACCTTAATTGACTAGGATTAAAACATATTTGATCGTTCTCGCATTCATATTGATCACTTTAAGGTCTCATGTAAGTTAAGCAATATCCCATTCAAATGGGGAGTCACTCAAAAAAGTCAAAAATCAGACTATCTCAAAAATCCCTGTTTAACTAACGAAAACCATGGCGACAGTTTTAATACGTTCTATAACAAAGACACAATGCTATTTGAATACTCCCGTGATCATATTTTCGATCGCAGTGTGGAATGCAAATTTAAAAATATCACGTTGGAACGTAGGATTCTGATCTGAACGAAAAAATGACTGTCGCGAATATCGTTGATACATGAAAAATGTCACGTAAGGCAGTATGAGGACCTTAATTGACTAGGATTAAAACATATTTGATCGTTCTCGCATTCATATTGATCACTTTAATGTCTCATGTAAGTTAAGCAATATCCCATTCAAATGGGGAGTCACTCAAAAAAGTCAAAAATCAGACTATCTCAAAAATCCCTGTTTAACTAACGAAAACCATGGCGACAGTTTTAATACGTTCTATAACAAAGACACAATGCTATTTGAATACTCCCGTGATCATATTTTCGATCGCAGTGTGGAATGCAAATTTAAAAATATCACGTTGGAACGTAGGATTCTGATCTGAACGAAAAAATGACTGTCGCGAATATCGTTGATACATGAAAAATGTCACGTTAGGCAGTATGAGTACCTTAATTGACTAGGATTAAAACATATTTGATCGTTCTCGCATTCATATTGATCACTTTAATGTCTCATGTAAGTTAAGCAATATCCCATTCAAATGGGGAGTCACTCAAAAAAGTCAAAAATCAGACTATCTCAAAAATCCCTGTTTAACTAACGAAAACCATGGCGACAGTTTTAATACGTTCTATAACAAAGACACAATGCTATTTGAATACTCCCGTGATCATATTTCTGATCGCAGTGTGGAATGCAAATTTAAAAATATCACGTTGGAACGTAGGATTCTGATCTGAACGAAAAAATGACTGTCGCGAATATTGTTGATACATGAAAAATGTCACGTTAGACAGTATGAGGACCTTAATTGACTAGGATTTAAACATATTTGATCGTTCTCGCATTCATATTGATCACTTTAATGTCTCATGTAAGTTAAGCAATATCCCATTCAAATGGGGAGTCACTCAAAAAAGTAAAAAATCAGACTATCTCAAAAATCCCTGTTCAACTAACGAAAACCATGGCGACAGTTTTAATACGTTCTATAACAAAGACACAATGCTATTTGAATACTCCCGTGATCATATTTTCGATCGCAGTGTGGAATGCAAATTTAAAAATATCACGTTGGAACGTAGAATTCTGATCTGAACGAAAAAATGACTGTCGCGAATATCGTTGCTACATGAAAAATATCACGTTAGGCAGTATGAGGACCTTAATTGACTAGGATTAAAACATATTTGATCGTTCTCGCATTCATATTGATCACTTTAAGGTCTCATGTAAGTTAAGCAATATCCCATTCAAATGGGGAGTCACTCAAAAAAGTCAAAAATCAGACTATCTCAAAAATCCCTGTTTAACTAACGAAAACCATGGCGACAGTTTTAATACGTTCTATAACAAAGACACAATGCTATTTGAATACTCCCGTGATCATATTTTCGATCGCAGTGTGGAATGCAAATTTAAAAATATCACGTTGGAACGTAGGATTCTGATCTGAACGAAAAAATGACTGTCGCGAATATCGTTGATACATGAAAAATGTCACGTAAGGCAGTATGAGGACCTTAATTGACTAGGATTAAAACATATTTGATCGTTCTCGCATTCATATTGATCACTTTAATGTCTCATGTAAGTTAAGCAATATCCCATTCAAATGGGGAGTCACTCAAAAAAGTCAAAAATCAGACTATCTCAAAAATCCCTGTTTAACTAACGAAAACCATGGCGACAGTTTTAATACGTTCTATAACAAAGACACAATGCTATTTGAATACTCCCGTGATCATATTTTCGATCGCAGTGTGGAATGCAAATTTAAAAATATCACGTTGGAACGTAGGATTCTGATCTGAACGAAAAAATGACTGTCGCGAATATCGTTGATACATGAAAAATGTCACGTTAGGCAGTATGAGGACCTTAATTGACTAGGATTAAAACATATTTGATCGTTCTCGCATTCATATTGATCACTTTATTTCTCATGTAAGTTAAGCAATATCCCATTCAAATGGGGAGTCACTCAAAAAAGTCAAAAATCAGACTATCTCAAAAATCCCTGTTTAACTAACGAAAACCATGGCGACAGTTTTAATACGTTCTATAACAAAGACACAATGCTATTTGAATACTCCCGTGATCATATTTTCGATCGCAGTGTGGAATGCAAATTTAAAAATATCACGTTGGAACGTAGAATTCTGATCTGAACGAAAAAATGACTGTCGCGAATATCGTTGATACATGAAAAATGTCACGTTAGGCAGTATGAGGACCTTAATTGACTAGGATTAAAACATATTTGATCGTTCTCGCATTCATATTGATCACTTTTATGTCTCATGTAAGTTAAGCAATATCCCATCTCAAAAATCCCTGTTTAACTAACGAAAACCATTGCGACAGTTTTAATACGTTCTATAACAAAGACACAATGCTATTTGAATACTCCCGTGATCATATTTTCGATCGCAGTGTGGAATGCAAATTTAAAAATATCACGTTGGAACGTAGAATTCTGATCTGAACGAAAAAATGACTGTCGCGAATATCGTTGATACATGAAAAATGTCACGTTAGGCAGTATGAGGACCTTAATTGACTAGGATTAAAACATATTTGATCGTTCTCGCATTCATATTGATCACTTTATTTCTCATGTAAGTTAAGCAATATCCCATTCAAATGGGGAGTCACTCAAAAAAGTCAAAAATCAGACTATCTCAAAAATCCCTGTTTAACTAACGAAAACCATGGCGACAGTTTTAATACGTTCTATAACAAAGACACAATGCTATTTGAATACTCCCGTGATCATATTTCTGATCGCAGTGTGGAATGCAAATTTAAAAATATCACGTTGGAACGTAGGATTCTGATCTGAACGAAAAAATGACTGTCGCGAATATTGTTGATACATGAAAAATGTCACGTTAGACAGTATGAGGACCTTAATTGACTAGGATTTAAACATATTTGATCGTTCTCGCATTCATATTGATCACTTTAATGTCTCATGTAAGTTAAGCAATATCCCATTCAAATGGGGAGTCACTCAAAAAAGTCAAAAATCAGACTATCTCAAAAATCCCTGTTTAACTAACGAAAACCATGGCGACAGTTTTAATACGTTCTATAACAAAGACACAATGCTATTTGAATACTCCCGTGATCATATTTTCGATCGCAGTGTGGAATGCAAATTTAAAAATATCACGTTGGAACGTAGGATTCTGATCTGAACGAAAAAATGACTGTCGCGAATATCGTTGATACATGAAAAATGTCACGTTAGGCAGTATGAGGACCTTAATTGACTAGGATTAAAACATATTTGATCGTTCTCGCATTCATATTGATCACTTTTATGTCTCATGTAAGTTAAGCAATATCCCATCTCAAAAATCCCTGTTTAACTAACGAAAACCATTGCGACAGTTTTAATACGTTCTATAACAAAGACACAATGCTATTTGAATACTCCCGTGATCATATTTTCGATCGCAGTGTGGAATGCAAATTTAAAAATATCACGTTGGAACGTAGAATTCTGATCTGAACGAAAAAATGACTGTCGCGAATATCGTTGATACATGAAAAATGTCACGTTAGGCAGTATGAGGACCTTAATTGACTAGGATTAAAACATATTTGATCGTTCTCGCATTCATATTGATCACTTTATTTCTCATGTAAGTTAAGCAATATCCCATTCAAATGGGGAGTCACTCAAAAAAGTCAAAAATCAGACTATCTCAAAAATCCCTGTTTAACTAACGAAAACCATGGCGACAGTTTTAATACGTTCTATAACAAAGACACAATGCTATTTGAATACTCCCGTGATCATATTTCTGATCGCAGTGTGGAATGCAAATTTAAAAATATCACGTTGGAACGTAGGATTCTGATCTGAACGAAAAAATGACTGTCGCGAATATTGTTGATACATGAAAAATGTCACGTTAGACAGTATGAGGACCTTAATTGACTAGGATTTAAACATATTTGATCGTTCTCGCATTCATATTGATCACTTTAATGTCTCATGTAAGTTAAGCAATATCCCATTCAAATGGGGAGTCACTCAAAAAAGTAAAAAATCAGACTATCTCAAAAATCCCTGTTCAACTAACGAAAACCATGGCGACAGTTTTGATACGTTCTATAACAAAGACACAATGCTATTTGAATACTCCCGTGATCATATTTTCGATCGCAGTGTGGAATGCAAATTTAAAAATATCACGTTGGAACGTAGAATTCTGATCTGAACGAAAAAATGACTGTCGCGAATATCGTTGATACATGAAAAATGTCACGTTAGGCAGTATGAGGACCTTAATTGACTAGGATTAAAACATATTTGATCGTTCTCGCATTCATATTGATCACTTTAAGGTCTCATGTAAGTTAAGCAATATCCCATTCAAATGGGGAGTCACTCAAAAAAGTCAAAAATCAGACTATCTCAAAAATCCCTGTTTAACTAACGAAAACCATGGCGACAGTTTTGATACGTTCTATAACAAAGACACAATGCTATTTGAATACTCCCGTGATCATATTTTCGATCGCAGTGTGGAATGCAAATTTAAAAATATCACGTTGGAACGTAGGATTCTGATCTGAACGAAAAAATGACTGTCGCGAATATCGTTGATACATGAAAAATGTCACGTTAGGCAGTATGAGGACCTTAATTGACTAGGATTAAAACATATTTGATCGTTCTCGCATTCATATTGATCACTTTTATGTCTCATGTAAGTTAAGCAATATCCCATCTCAAAAATCCCTGTTTAACTAACGAAAACCATTGCGACAGTTTTAATACGTTCTATAACAAAGACACAATGCTATTTGAATACTCCCGTGATCATATTTTCGATCGCAGTGTGGAATGCAAATTTAAAAATATCACGTTGGAACGTAGAATTCTGATCTGAACGAAAAAATGACTGTCGCGAATATCGTTGATACATGAAAAATGTCACGTTAGGCAGTATGAGGACCTTAATTGACTAGGATTAAAACATATTTGATCGTTCTCGCATTCATATTGATCACTTTATTTCTCATGTAAGTTAAGCAATATCCCATTCAAATGGGGAGTCACTCAAAAAAGTCAAAAATCAGACTATCTCAAAAATCCCTGTTTAACTAACGAAAACCATGGCGACAGTTTTAATACGTTCTATAACAAAGACACAATGCTATTTGAATACTCCCGTGATCATATTTCTGATCGCAGTGTGGAATGCAAATTTAAAAATATCACGTTGGAACGTAGGATTCTGATCTGAACGAAAAAATGACTGTCGCGAATATTGTTGATACATGAAAAATGTCACGTTAGACAGTATGAGGACCTTAATTGACTAGGATTTAAACATATTTGATCGTTCTCGCATTCATATTGATCACTTTAATGTCTCATGTAAGTTAAGCAATATCCCATTCAAATGGGGAGTCACTCAAAAAAGTAAAAAATCAGACTATCTCAAAAATCCCTGTTCAACTAACGAAAACCATGGCGACAGTTTTAATACATTCTATAACAAAGACACAATGCTATTTGAATACTCCCGTGATCATATTTTCGATCGCAGTGTGGAATGCAAATTTAAAAATATCACGTTGGAACGTAGAATTCTGATCTGAACGAAAAAATGACTGTCGCGAATATCGTTGCTACATGAAAAATGTCACGTTAGGCAGTATGAGGACCTTAATTGACTAGGATTAAAACATATTTGATCGTTCTCGCATTCATATTGATCACTTTAAGGTCTCATGTAAGTTAAGCAATATCCCATTCAAATGGGGAGTCACTCAAAAAAGTCAAAAATCAGACTATCTCAAAAATCCCTGTTTAACTAACGAAAACCATGGCGACAGTTTTAATACGTTCTATAACAAAGACACAATGCTATTTGAATACTCCCGTGATCATATTTTCGATCGCAGTGTGGAATGCAAATTTAAAAATATCACGTTGGAACGTAGGATTCTGATCTGAACGAAAAAATGACTGTCGCGAATATCGTTGATACATGAAAAATGTCACGTTAGGCAGTATGAGGACCTTAATTGACTAGGATTAAAACATATTTGATCGTTCTCGCATTCATATTGATCACTTTAATGTCTCATGTAAGTTAAGCAATATCCCATTCAAATGGGGAGTCACTCAAAAAAGTCAAAAATCAGACTATCTCAAAAATCCCTGTTTAACTAACGAAAACCATGGCGACAGTTTTAATACGTTCTATAACAAAGACACAATGCTATTTGAATACTCCCGTGATCATATTTTCGATCGCAGTGTGGAATGCAAATTTAAAAATATCACGTTGGAACGTAGGATTCTGATCTGAACGAAAAAATGACTGTCGCGAATATCGTTGATACATGAAAAATGTCACGTAAGGCAGTATGAGGACCTTAATTGACTAGGATTAAAACATATTTGATCGTTCTCGCATTCATATTGATCACTTTAATGTCTCATGTAAGTTAAGCAATATCCCATTCAAATGGGGAGTCACTCAAAAAAGTCAAAAATCAGACTATCTCAAAAATCCCTGTTTAACTAACGAAAACCATGGCGACAGTTTTAATACGTTCTATAACAAAGACACAATGCTATTTGAATACTCCCGTGATCATATTTTCGATCGCAGTGTGGAATGCAAATTTAAAAATATCACGTTGGAACGTAGGATTCTGATCTGAACGAAAAAATGACTGTCGCGAATATCGTTGATACATGAAAAATGTCACGTTAGGCAGTATGAGGACCTTAATTGACTAGGATTAAAACATATTTGATCGTTCTCGCATTCATATTGATCACTTTATTTCTCATGTAAGTTAAGCAATATCCCATTCAAATGGGGAGTCACTCAAAAAAGTCAAAAATCAGACTATCTCAAAAATCCCTGTTTAACTAACGAAAACCATGGCGACAGTTTTAATACGTTCTATAACAAAGACACAATGCTATTTGAATACTCCCGTGATCATATTTCTGATCGCAGTGTGGAATGCAAATTTAAAAATATCACGTTGGAACGTAGGATTCTGATCTGAACGAAAAAATGACTGTCGCGAATATTGTTGATACATGAAAAATGTCACGTTAGACAGTATGAGGACCTTAATTGACTAGGATTTAAACATATTTGATCGTTCTCGCATTCATATTGATCACTTTAATGTCTCATGTAAGTTAAGCAATATCCCATTCAAATGGGGAGTCACTCAAAAAAGTAAAAAATCAGACTATCTCAAAAATCCCTGTTCAACTAACGAAAACCATGGCGACAGTTTTAATACGTTCTATAACAAAGACACAATGCTATTTGAATACTCCCGTGATCATATTTTCGATCGCAGTGTGGAATGCAAATTTAAAAATATCACGTTGGAACGTAGAATTCTGATCTGAACGAAAAAATGACTGTCGCGAATATCGTTGCTACATGAAAAATGTCACGTTAGGCAGTATGAGGACCTTAATTGACTAGGATTAAAACATATTTGATCGTTCTCGCATTCATATTGATCACTTTAAGGTCTCATGTAAGTTAAGCAATATCCCATTCAAATGGGGAGTCACTCAAAAAAGTCAAAAATCAGACTATCTCAAAAATCCCTGTTTAACTAACGAAAACCATGGCGACAGTTTTAATACGTTCTATAACAAAGACACAATGCTATTTGAATACTCCCGTGATCATATTTTCGATCGCAGTGTGGAATGCAAATTTAAAAATATCACGTTGGAACGTAGGATTCTGATCTGAACGAAAAAATGACTGTCGCGAATATCGTTGATACATGAAAAATGTCACGTAAGGCAGTATGAGGACCTTAATTGACTAGGATTAAAACATATTTGATCGTTCTCGCATTCATATTGATCACTTTAATGTCTCATGTAAGTTAAGCAATATCCCATTCAAATGGGGAGTCACTCAAAAAAGTCAAAAATCAGACTATCTCAAAAATCCCTGTTTAACTAACGAAAACCATGGCGACAGTTTTAATACGTTCTATAACAAAGACACAATGCTATTTGAATACTCCCGTGATCATATTTTCGATCGCAGTGTGGAATGCAAATTTAAAAATATCACGTTGGAACGTAGGATTCTGATCTGAACGAAAAAATGACTGTCGCGAATATCGTTGATACATGAAAAATGTCACGTTAGGCAGTATGAGGACCTTAATTGACTAGGATTAAAACATATTTGATCGTTCTCGCATTCATATTGATCACTTTAATGTCTCATGTAAGTTAAGCAATATCCCATTCAAATGGGGAGTCACTCAAAAAAGTCAAAAATCAGACTATCTCAAAAATCCCTGTTTAACTAACGAAAACCATGGCGACAGTTTTAATACGTTCTATAACAAAGACACAATGCTATTTGAATACTCCCGTGATCATATTTCTGATCGCAGTGTGGAATGCAAATTTAAAAATATCACGTTGGAACGTAGGATTCTGATCTGAACGAAAAAATGACTGTCGCGAATATTGTTGATACATGAAAAATGTCACGTTAGACAGTATGAGGACCTTAATTGACTAGGATTTAAACATATTTGATCGTTCTCGCATTCATATTGATCACTTTAATGTCTCATGTAAGTTAAGCAATATCCCATTCAAATGGGGAGTCACTCAAAAAAGTAAAAAATCAGACTATCTCAAAAATCCCTGTTCAACTAACGAAAACCATGGCGACAGTTTTAATACGTTCTATAACAAAGACACAATGCTATTTGAATACTCCCGTGATCATATTTTCGATCGCAGTGTGGAATGCAAATTTAAAAATATCACGTTGGAACGTAGAATTCTGATCTGAACGAAAAAATGACTGTCGCGAATATCGTTGCTACATGAAAAATATCACGTTAGGCAGTATGAGGACCTTAATTGACTAGGATTAAAACATATTTGATCGTTCTCGCATTCATATTGATCACTTTAAGGTCTCATGTAAGTTAAGCAATATCCCATTCAAATGGGGAGTCACTCAAAAAAGTCAAAAATCAGACTATCTCAAAAATCCCTGTTTAACTAACGAAAACCATGGCGACAGTTTTAATACGTTCTATAACAAAGACACAATGCTATTTGAATACTCCCGTGATCATATTTTCGATCGCAGTGTGGAATGCAAATTTAAAAATATCACGTTGGAACGTAGGATTCTGATCTGAACGAAAAAATGACTGTCGCGAATATCGTTGATACATGAAAAATGTCACGTAAGGCAGTATGAGGACCTTAATTGACTAGGATTAAAACATATTTGATCGTTCTCGCATTCATATTGATCACTTTAATGTCTCATGTAAGTTAAGCAATATCCCATTCAAATGGGGAGTCACTCAAAAAAGTCAAAAATCAGACTATCTCAAAAATCCCTGTTTAACTAACGAAAACCATGGCGACAGTTTTAATACGTTCTATAACAAAGACACAATGCTATTTGAATACTCCCGTGATCATATTTTCGATCGCAGTGTGGAATGCAAATTTAAAAATATCACGTTGGAACGTAGGATTCTGATCTGAACGAAAAAATGACTGTCGCGAATATCGTTGATACATGAAAAATGTCACGTTAGGCAGTATGAGGACCTTAATTGACTAGGATTAAAACATATTTGATCGTTCTCGCATTCATATTGATCACTTTATTTCTCATGTAAGTTAAGCAATATCCCATTCAAATGGGGAGTCACTCAAAAAAGTCAAAAATCAGACTATCTCAAAAATCCCTGTTTAACTAACGAAAACCATGGCGACAGTTTTAATACGTTCTATAACAAAGACACAATGCTATTTGAATACTCCCGTGATCATATTTTCGATCGCAGTGTGGAATGCAAATTTAAAAATATCACGTTGGAACGTAGGATTCTGATCTGAACGAAAAAATGACTGTCGCGAATATCGTTGATACATGAAAAATGTCACGTTAGGCAGTATGAGGACCTTAATTGACTAGGATTAAAACATATTTGATCGTTCTCGCATTCATATTGATCACTTTTATGTCTCATGTAAGTTAAGCAATATCCCATCTCAAAAATCCCTGTTTAACTAACGAAAACCATTGCGACAGTTTTAATACGTTCTATAACAAAGACACAATGCTATTTGAATACTCCCGTGATCATATTTTCGATCGCAGTGTGGAATGCAAATTTAAAAATATCACGTTGGAACGTAGAATTCTGATCTGAACGAAAAAATGACTGTCGCGAATATCGTTGATACATGAAAAATGTCACGTTAGGCAGTATGAGGACCTTAATTGACTAGGATTAAAACATATTTGATCGTTCTCGCATTCATATTGATCACTTTATTTCTCATGTAAGTTAAGCAATATCCCATTCAAATGGGGAGTCACTCAAAAAAGTCAAAAATCAGACTATCTCAAAAATCCCTGTTTAACTAACGAAAACCATGGCGACAGTTTTAATACGTTCTATAACAAAGACACAATGCTATTTGAATACTCCCGTGATCATATTTCTGATCGCAGTGTGGAATGCAAATTTAAAAATATCACGTTGGAACGTAGGATTCTGATCTGAACGAAAAAATGACTGTCGCGAATATTGTTGATACATGAAAAATGTCACGTTAGACAGTATGAGGACCTTAATTGACTAGGATTTAAACATATTTGATCGTTCTCGCATTCATATTGATCACTTTAATGTCTCATGTAAGTTAAGCAATATCCCATTCAAATGGGGAGTCACTCAAAAAAGTAAAAAATCAGACTATCTCAAAAATCCCTGTTCAACTAACGAAAACCATGGCGACAGTTTTGATACGTTCTATAACAAAGACACAATGCTATTTGAATACTCCCGTGATCATATTTTCGATCGCAGTGTGGAATGCAAATTTAAAAATATCACGTTGGAACGTAGAATTCTGATCTGAACGAAAAAATGACTGTCGCGAATATCGTTGATACATGAAAAATGTCACGTTAGGCAGTATGAGGACCTTAATTGACTAGGATTAAAACATATTTGATCGTTCTCGCATTCATATTGATCACTTTAAGGTCTCATGTAAGTTAAGCAATATCCCATTCAAATGGGGAGTCACTCAAAAAAGTCAAAAATCAGACTATCTCAAAAATCCCTGTTTAACTAACGAAAACCATGGCGACAGTTTTGATACGTTCTATAACAAAGACACAATGCTATTTGAATACTCCCGTGATCATATTTTCGATCGCAGTGTGGAATGCAAATTTAAAAATATCACGTTGGAACGTAGGATTCTGATCTGAACGAAAAAATGACTGTCGCGAATATCGTTGATACATGAAAAATGTCACGTTAGGCAGTATGAGGACCTTAATTGACTAGGATTAAAACATATTTGATCGTTCTCGCATTCATATTGATCACTTTTATGTCTCATGTAAGTTAAGCAATATCCCATCTCAAAAATCCCTGTTTAACTAACGAAAACCATTGCGACAGTTTTAATACGTTCTATAACAAAGACACAATGCTATTTGAATACTCCCGTGATCATATTTTCGATCGCAGTGTGGAATGCAAATTTAAAAATATCACGTTGGAACGTAGAATTCTGATCTGAACGAAAAAATGACTGTCGCGAATATCGTTGATACATGAAAAATGTCACGTTAGGCAGTATGAGGACCTTAATTGACTAGGATTAAAACATATTTGATCGTTCTCGCATTCATATTGATCACTTTATTTCTCATGTAAGTTAAGCAATATCCCATTCAAATGGGGAGTCACTCAAAAAAGTCAAAAATCAGACTATCTCAAAAATCCCTGTTTAACTAACGAAAACCATGGCGACAGTTTTAATACGTTCTATAACAAAGACACAATGCTATTTGAATACTCCCGTGATCATATTTCTGATCGCAGTGTGGAATGCAAATTTAAAAATATCACGTTGGAACGTAGGATTCTGATCTGAACGAAAAAATGACTGTCGCGAATATTGTTGATACATGAAAAATGTCACGTTAGACAGTATGAGGACCTTAATTGACTAGGATTTAAACATATTTGATCGTTCTCGCATTCATATTGATCACTTTAATGTCTCATGTAAGTTAAGCAATATCCCATTCAAATGGGGAGTCACTCAAAAAAGTAAAAAATCAGACTATCTCAAAAATCCCTGTTCAACTAACGAAAACCATGGCGACAGTTTTAATACATTCTATAACAAAGACACAATGCTATTTGAATACTCCCGTGATCATATTTTCGATCGCAGTGTGGAATGCAAATTTAAAAATATCACGTTGGAACGTAGAATTCTGATCTGAACGAAAAAATGACTGTCGCGAATATCGTTGCTACATGAAAAATGTCACGTTAGGCAGTATGAGGACCTTAATTGACTAGGATTAAAACATATTTGATCGTTCTCGCATTCATATTGATCACTTTAAGGTCTCATGTAAGTTAAGCAATATCCCATTCAAATGGGGAGTCACTCAAAAAAGTCAAAAATCAGACTATCTCAAAAATCCCTGTTTAACTAACGAAAACCATGGCGACAGTTTTAATACGTTCTATAACAAAGACACAATGCTATTTGAATACTCCCGTGATCATATTTTCGATCGCAGTGTGGAATGCAAATTTAAAAATATCACGTTGGAACGTAGGATTCTGATCTGAACGAAAAAATGACTGTCGCGAATATCGTTGATACATGAAAAATGTCACGTTAGGCAGTATGAGGACCTTAATTGACTAGGATTAAAACATATTTGATCGTTCTCGCATTCATATTGATCACTTTATTTCTCATGTAAGTTAAGCAATATCCCATTCAAATGGGGAGTCACTCAAAAAAGTCAAAAATCAGACTATCTCAAAAATCCCTGTTTAACTAACGAAAACCATGGCGACAGTTTTAATACGTTCTATAACAAAGACACAATGCTATTTGAATACTCCCGTGATCATATTTCTGATCGCAGTGTGGAATGCAAATTTAAAAATATCACGTTGGAACGTAGGATTCTGATCTGAACGAAAAAATGACTGTCGCGAATATTGTTGATACATGAAAAATGTCACGTTAGACAGTATGAGGACCTTAATTGACTAGGATTTAAACATATTTGATCGTTCTCGCATTCATATTGATCACTTTAATGTCTCATGTAAGTTAAGCAATATCCCATTCAAATGGGGAGTCACTCAAAAAAGTAAAAAATCAGACTATCTCAAAAATCCCTGTTTAACTAACGAAAACCATGGCGACAGTTTTAATACGTTCTATAACAAAGACACAATGCTATTTGAATACTCCCGTGATCATATTTTCGATCGCAGTGTGGAATGCAAATTTAAAAATATCACGTTGGAACGTAGAATTCTGATCTGAACGAAAAAATGACTGTCGCGAATATCGTTGCTACATGAAAAATGTCACGTTAGGCAGTATGAGGACCTTAATTGACTAGGATTAAAACATATTTGATCGTTCTCGCATTCATATTGATCACTTTAAGGTCTCATGTAAGTTAAGCAATATCCCATTCAAATGGGGAGTCACTCAAAAAAGTCAAAAATCAGACTATCTCAAAAATCCCTGTTTAACTAACGAAAACCATGGCGACAGTTTCAATACGTTCTATAACAAAGACACAATGCTATTTGAATACTCCCGTGATCATATTTTCGATCGCAGTGTGGAATGCAAATTTAAAAATATCACGTTGGAACGTAGGATTCTGATCTGAACGAAAAAATGACTGTCGCGAATATCGTTGATACATGAAAAATGTCACGTAAGGCAGTATGAGGACCTTAATTGACTAGGATTAAAACATATTTGATCGTTCTCGCATTCATATTGATCACTTTAATGTCTCATGTAAGTTAAGCAATATCCCATTCAAATGGGGAGTCACTCAAAAAAGTCAAAAATCAGACTATCTCAAAAATCCCTGTTTAACTAACGAAAACCATGGCGACAGTTTTAATACGTTCTATAACAAAGACACAATGCTATTTGAATACTCCCGTGATCATATTTTCGATCGCAGTGTGGAATGCAAATTTAAAAATATCACGTTGGAACGTAGGATTCTGATCTGAACGAAAAAATGACTGTCGCGAATATCGTTGATACATGAAAAATGTCACGTAAGGCAGTATGAGGACCTTAATTGACTAGGATTAAAACATATTTGATCGTTCTCGCATTCATATTGATCACTTTAATGTCTCATGTAAGTTAAGCAATATCCCATTCAAATGGGGAGTCACTCAAAAAAGTCAAAAATCAGACTATCTCAAAAATCCCTGTTTAACTAACGAAAACCATGGCGACAGTTTTAATACGTTCTATAACAAAGACACAATGCTATTTGAATACTCCCGTGATCATATTTTCGATCGCAGTGTGGAATGCAAATTTAAAAATATCACGTTGGAACGTAGGATTCTGATCTGAACGAAAAAATGACTGTCGCGAATATCGTTGATACATGAAAAATGTCACGTTAGGCAGTATGAGGACCTTAATTGACTAGGATTAAAACATATTTGATCGTTCTCGCATTCATATTGATCACTTTAAGGTCTCATGTAAGTTAAGCAATATCCCATTCAAATGGGGAGTCACTCAAAAAAGTCAAAAATCAGACTATCTCAAAAATCCCTGTTTAACTAACGAAAACCATGGCGACAGTTTCAATACGTTCTATAACAAAGACACAATGCTATTTGAATACTCCCGTGATCATATTTCTGATCGCAGTGTGGAATGCAAATTTAAAAATATCACGTTGGAACGTAGGATTCTGATCTGAACGAAAAAATGACTGTCGCGAATATTGTTGATACATGAAAAATGTCACGTTAGACAGTATGAGGACCTTAATTGACTAGGATTTAAACATATTTGATCGTTCTCGCATTCATATTGATCACTTTAATGTCTCATGTAAGTTAAGCAATATCCCATTCAAATGGGGAGTCACTCAAAAAAGTAAAAAATCAGACTATCTCAAAAATCCCTGTTCAACTAACGAAAACCATGGCGACAGTTTTAATACGTTCTATAACAAAGACACAATGCTATTTGAATACTCCCGTGATCATATTTTCGATCGCAGTGTGGAATGCAAATTTAAAAATATCACGTTGGAACGTAGAATTCTGATCTGAACGAAAAAATGACTGTCGCGAATATCGTTGCTACATGAAAAATGTCACGTTAGGCAGTATGAGGACCTTAATTGACTAGGATTAAAACATATTTGATCGTTCTCGCATTCATATTGATCACTTTAAGGTCTCATGTAAGTTAAGCAATATCCCATTCAAATGGGGAGTCACTCAAAAAAGTCAAAAATCAGACTATCTCAAAAATCCCTGTTTAACTAACGAAAACCATGGCGACAGTTTTAATACGTTCTATAACAAAGACACAATGCTATTTGAATACTCCCGTGATCATATTTTCGATCGCAGTGTGGAATGCAAATTTAAAAATATCACGTTGGAACGTAGGATTCTGATCTGAACGAAAAAATGACTGTCGCGAATATCGTTGATACATGAAAAATGTCACGTAAGGCAGTATGAGGACCTTAATTGACTAGGATTAAAACATATTTGATCGTTCTCGCATTCATATTGATCACTTTAATGTCTCATGTAAGTTAAGCAATATCCCATTCAAATGGGGAGTCACTCAAAAAAGTCAAAAATCAGACTATCTCAAAAATCCCTGTTTAACTAACGAAAACCATGGCGACAGTTTTAATACGTTCTATAACAAAGACACAATGCTATTTGAATACTCCCGTGATCATATTTTCGATCGCAGTGTGGAATGCAAATTTAAAAATATCACGTTGGAACGTAGGATTCTGATCTGAACGAAAAAATGACTGTCGCGAATATCGTTGATACATGAAAAATGTCACGTTAGGCAGTATGAGGACCTTAATTGACTAGGATTAAAACATATTTGATCGTTCTCGCATTCATATTGATCACTTTATTTCTCATGTAAGTTAAGCAATATCCCATTCAAATGGGGAGTCACTCAAAAAAGTCAAAAATCAGACTATCTCAAAAATCCCTGTTTAACTAACGAAAACCATGGCGACAGTTTTAATACGTTCTATAACAAAGACACAATGCTATTTGAATACTCCCGTGATCATATTTTCGATCGCAGTGTGGAATGCAAATTTAAAAATATCACGTTGGAACGTAGGATTCTGATCTGAACGAAAAAATGACTGTCGCGAATATCGTTGATACATGAAAAATGTCACGTAAGGCAGTATGAGGACCTTAATTGACTAGGATTAAAACATATTTGATCGTTCTCGCATTCATATTGATCACTTTAATGTCTCATGTAAGTTAAGCAATATCCCATCTCAAAAATCCCTGTTTAACTAACGAAAACCATTGCGACAGTTTTAATACGTTCTATAACAAAGACACAATGCTATTTGAATACTCCCGTGATCATATTTTCGATCGCAGTGTGGAATGCAAATTTAAAAATATCACGTTGGAACGTAGAATTCTGATCTGAACGAAAAAATGACTGTCGCGAATATCGTTGATACATGAAAAATGTCACGTTAGGCAGTATGAGGACCTTAATTGACTAGGATTAAAACATATTTGATCGTTCTCGCATTCATATTGATCACTTTATTTCTCATGTAAGTTAAGCAATATCCCATTCAAATGGGGAGTCACTCAAAAAAGTCAAAAATCAGACTATCTCAAAAATCCCTGTTTAACTAACGAAAACCATGGCGACAGTTTTAATACGTTCTATAACAAAGACACAATGCTATTTGAATACTCCCGTGATCATATTTCTGATCGCAGTGTGGAATGCAAATTTAAAAATATCACCTTGGAACGTAGGATTCTGATCTGAACGAAAAAATGACTGTCGCGAATATTGTTGATACATGAAAAATGTCACGTTAGACAGTATGAGGACCTTAATTGACTAGGATTTAAACATATTTGATCGTTCTCGCATTCATATTGATCACTTTAATGTCTCATGTAAGTTAAGCAATATCCCATTCAAATGGGGAGTCACTCAAAAAAGTAAAAAATGAGACTATCTCAAAAATCCCTGTTCAACTAACGAAAACCATGGCGACAGTTTTAATACGTTCTATAACAAAGACACAATGCTATTTGAATACTCCCGTGATCATATTTTCGATCGCAGTGTGGAATGCAAATTTAAAAATATCACGTTGGAACGTAGAATTCTGATCTGAACGAAAAAATGACTGTCGCGAATATCGTTGATACATGAAAAATGTCACGTTAGGCAGTATGAGGACCTTAATTGACTAGGATTAAAACATATTTGATCGTTCTCGCATTCATATTGATCACTTTTATGTCTCATGTAAGTTAAGCAATATCCCATCTCAAAAATCCCTGTTTAACTAACGAAAACCATGGCGACAGTTTTAATACGTTCTATAACAAAGACACAATGCTATTTGAATACTCCCGTGATCATATTTTCGATCGCAGTGTGGAATGCAAATTTAAAAATATCACGTTGGAACGTAGAATTCTGATCTGAACGAAAAAATTACTGTCGCGAATATCGTTGATACATGAAAAATGTCACGTTAGGCAGTATGAGGACCTTAATTGACTAGGATTAAAACATATTTGATCGTTCTCGCATTCATATTGATCACTTTAATGTCTCATGTAAGTTAAGCAATATCCCATTCAAATGGAGAGTCACTCAAAAAAGTCAAAAATCAGACTATCTCAAAAATCCCTGTTCAACTAACGAAAACCATGGCGACAGTTTTAATACGTTCTATAACAAAGACACAATGCTATTTGAATACTCCCGTGATCATATTTTCGATCGCAGTGTGGAATGCAAATTTAAAAATATCACGTTGGAACGTAGAATTCTGATCTGAACGAAAAAATTACTGTCGCGAATATCGTTGATACATGAAAAATGTCACGTTAGGCAGTATGAGGACCTTAATTCTGATCTGAACGAAAAAATGACTGTCGCGAATATCGTTGCTACATGAAAAATGTCACGTTAGGCAGTATGAGGACCTTAATTGACTAGGATTTAAACATATTTGATCGTTCTCGCATTCATTTTGATCACTTTAATGTCTCATGTAAGTTAAGCAATATCCCATTCAAATGGGGAGTCACTCAAAAAAGTCAAAAATGAGACTATCTCAAAAATCCCTGTTTAACTAACGAAAACCATGGCGACAGTTTTAATACGTTCTATAACAAAGACACAATGCTATTTGAATACTCCCGTGATCATATTTTCGATCGCAGTGTGGAATGCAAATTTAAAAATATCACGTTGGAACGTAGGATTCTGATCTGAACGAAAAAATGACTGTCGCGAATATCGTTGATACATGAAAAATGTCACGTTAGGCAGTATGAGGACCTTAATTGACTAGGATTAAAACATATTTGATCGTTCTCGCATTCATATTGATCACTTTTATGTCTCATGTAAGTTAAGCAATATCCCATCTCAAAAATCCCTGTTTAACTAACGAAAACCATTGCGACAGTTTTAATACGTTCTATAACAAAGACACAATGCTATTTGAATACTCCCGTGATCATATTTTCGATCGCAGTGTGGAATGCAAATTTAAAAATATCACGTTGGAACGTAGGATTCTGATCTGAACGAAAAAATGACTGTCGCGAATATCGTTGATACATGAAAAATGTCACGTTAGGCGGTATGAGGACCTTAATTGACTAGGATTAAAACATATTTGATCGTTCTCGCATTCATATTGATCACTTTTATGTCTCATGTAAGTTAAGCAATATCCCATCTCAAAAATCCCTGTTTAACTAACGAAAACCATGGCGACAGTTTTAATACGTTCTATAACAAAGACACAATGCTATTTGAATACTCCCGTGATCATATTTTCGATCGCAGTGTGGAATGCAAATTTAAAAATATCACGTTGGAACGTAGGATTCTGATCTGAACGAAAAAATGACTGTCGCGAATATCGTTGATACATGAAAAATGTCACGTTAGGCAGTATGAGGACCTTAATTGACTAGGATTAAAACATATTTGATCGTTCTCGCATTCATATTGATCACTTTTATGTCTCATGTAAGTTAAGCAATATCCCATCTCAAAAATCCCTGTTTAACTAACGAAAACCATGGCGACAGTTTTAATACGTTCTATAACAAAGACACAATGCTATTTGAATACTCCCGTGATCATATTTTCGATCGCAGTGTGGAATGCAAATTTAAAAATATCACGTTGGAACGTAGGATTCTGATCTGAACGAAAAAATGACTGTCGCGAATATCGTTGATACATGAAAAATGTCACGTTAGGCAGTATGAGGACCTTAATTGACTAGGATTAAAACATATTTGATCGTTCTCGCATTCATATTGATCACTTTTATGTCTCATGTAAGTTAAGCAATATCCCATCTCAAAAATCCCTGTTTAACTAACGAAAACCATTGCGACAGTTTTAATACGTTCTATAACAAAGACACAATGCTATTTGAATACTCCCGTGATCATATTTTCGATCGCAGTGTGGAATGCAAATTTAAAAATATCACGTTGGAACGTAGAATTCTGATCTGAACGAAAAAATGACTGTCGCGAATATCGTTGCTACATGAAAAATGTCACGTTAGGCAGTATGAGGACCTTAATTGACTAGGATTTAAACATATTTGATCGTTCTCGCATTCATATTGATCACTTTAATGTCTCATGTAAGTTAAGCAATATCCCATTCAAATGGGGAGTCACTCAAAAAAGTCAAAAATGAGACTATCTCAAAAATCCCTGTTTAACTAACGAAAACCATGGCGACAGTTTTAATACGTTCTATAACAAAGACACAATGCTATTTGAATACTCCCGTGATCATATTTTCGATCGCAGTGTGGAATGCAAATTTAAAAATATCACGTTGGAACGTAGGATTCTGATCTGAACGAAAAAATGACTGTCGCGAATATCGTTGATACATGAAAAATGTCACGTTAGGCAGTATGAGGACCTTAATTGACTAGGATTAAAACATATTTGATCGTTCTCGCATTCATATTGATCACTTTTATGTCTCATGTAAGTTAAGCAATATCCCATCTCAAAAATCCCTGTTTAACTAACGAAAACCATGGCGACAGTTTTAATACGTTCTATAACAAAGACACAATGCTATTTGAATACTCCCGTGATCATATTTTCGATCGCAGTGTGGAATGCAAATTTAAAAATATCACGTTGGAACGTAGGATTCTGATCTGAACGAAAAAATGACTGTCGCGAATATCGTTGATACATGAAAAATGTCACGTTAGGCGGTATGAGGACCTTAATTGACTAGGATTAAAACATATTTGATCGTTCTCGCATTCATATTGATCACTTTTATGTCTCATGTAAGTTAAGCAATATCCCATCTCAAAAATCCCTGTTTAACTAACGAAAACCATGGCGACAGTTTTAATACGTTCTATAACAAAGACACAATGCTATTTGAATACTCCCGTGATCATATTTTCGATCGCAGTGTGGAATGCAAATTTAAAAATATCACGTTGGAACGTAGGATTCTGATCTGAACGAAAAAATGACTGTCGCGAATATCGTTGATACATGAAAAATGTCACGTTAGGCAGTATGAGGACCTTAATTGACTAGGATTAAAACATATTTGATCGTTCTCGCATTCATATTGATCACTTTTATGTCTCATGTAAGTTAAGCAATATCCCATCTCAAAAATCCCTGTTTAACTAACGAAAACCATGGCGACAGTTTTAATACGTTCTATAACAAAGACACAATGCTATTTGAATACTCCCGTGATCATATTTTCGATCGCAGTGTGGAATGCAAATTTAAAAATATCACGTTGGAACGTAGGATTCTGATCTGAACGAAAAAATGACTGTCGCGAATATCGTTGATACATGAAAAATGTCACGTTAGGCAGTATGAGGACCTTAATTGACTAGGATTAAAACATATTTGATCGTTCTCGCATTCATATTGATCACTTTTATGTCTCATGTAAGTTAAGCAATATCCCATCTCAAAAATCCCTGTTTAACTAACGAAAACCATTGCGACAGTTTTAATACGTTCTATAACAAAGACACAATGCTATTTGAATACTCCCGTGATCATATTTTCGATCGCAGTGTGGAATGCAAATTTAAAAATATCACGTTGGAACGTAGAATTCTGATCTGAACGAAAAAATGACTGTCGCGAATATCGTTGATACATGAAAAATGTCACGTTAGGCAGTATGAGGACCTTAATTGACTAGGATTAAAACATATTTGATCGTTCTCGCATTCATATTGATCACTTTAAGGTCTCATGTAAGTTAAGCAATATCCCATTCAAATGGGGAGTCACTCAAAAAAGTCAAAAATCAGACTATCTCAAAAATCCCTGTTTAACTAACGAAAACCATGGCGACAGTTTTAATACGTTCTATAACAAAGACACAATGCTATTTGAATACTCCCGTGATCATATTTTCGATCGCAGTGTGGAATGCAAATTTAAAAATATCACGTTGGAACGTAGGATTCTGATCTGAACGAAAAAATGACTGTCGCGAATATCGTTGATAAATGAAAAATGTCACGTTAGGCAGTATGAGGACCTTAATTGACTAGGATTAAAACATATTTGATCGTTCTCGCATTCATATTGATCACTTTATTTCTCATGTAAGTTAAGCAATATCCCATTCAAATGGGGAGTCACTCAAAAAAGTCAAAAATCAGACTATCTCAAAAATCCCTGTTTAACTAACGAAAACCATGGCGACAGTTTTAATACGTTCTATAACAAAGACACAATGCTATTTGAATACTCCCGTGATCATATTTTCGATCGCAGTGTGGAATGCAAATTTAAAAATATCACGTTGGAACGTAGGATTCTGATCTGAACGAAAAAATGACTGTCGCGAATATCGTTGCTACATGAAAAATGTCACGTTAGGCAGTATGAGGACCTTAATTGACTAGGATTTAAACATATTTGATCGTTCTCGCATTCATTTTGATCACTTTAATGTCTCATGTAAGTTAAGCAATATCCCATTCAAATGGGGAGTCACTCAAAAAAGTCAAAAATGAGACTATCTCAAAAATCCCTGTTTAACTAACGAAAACCATGGCGACAGTTTTGATACGTTCTATAACAAAGACACAATGCTATTTGAATACTCCCGTGATCATATTTTCGATCGCAGTGTGGAATGCAAATTTAAAAATATCACGTTGGAACGTAGGATTCTGATCTGAACGAAAAAATGACTGTCGCGAATATCGTTGATACATGAAAAATGTCACGTTAGGCAGTATGAGGACCTTAATTGACTAGGATTAAAACATATTTGATCGTTCTCGCATTCATATTGATCACTTTATTTCTCATGTAAGTTAAGCAATATCCCATTCAAATGGGGAGTCACTCAAAAAAGTCAAAAATCAGACTATCTCAAAAATCCCTGTTTAACTAACGAAAACCATGGCGACAGTTTTAATACGTTCTATAACAAAGACACAATGCTATTTGAATACTCCCGTGATCATATTTTCGATCGCAGTGTGGAATGCAAATTTAAAAATATCACGTTGGAACGTAGGATTCTGATCTGAACGAAAAAATGACTGTCGCGAATATCGTTGCTACATGAAAAATGTCACGTTAGGCAGTATGAGGACCTTAATTGACTAGGATTTAAACATATTTGATCGTTCTCGCATTCATTTTGATCACTTTAATGTCTCATGTAAGTTAAGCAATATCCCATTCAAATGGGGAGTCACTCAAAAAAGTCAAAAATGAGACTATCTCAAAAATCCCTGTTTAACTAACGAAAACCCTGGCGACAGTTTTGATACGTTCTATAACAAAGACACAATGCTATTTGAATACTCCCGTGATCATATTTTCGATCGCAGTGTGGAATGCAAATTTAAAAATATCACGTTGGAACGTAGAATTCTGATCTGAACGAAAAAATGACTGTCGCGAATATCGTTGATACATGAAAAATGTCACGTTAGGCAGTATGAGGACCTTAATTGACTAGGATTAAAACATATTTGATCGTTCTCGCATTCATATTGATCACTTTAATGTCTCATGTAAGTTAAGCAATATCCCATTCAAATGGGGAGTCACTCAAAAAAGTAAAAAATCAGACTATCTCAAAAATCCCTGTTCAACTAACGAAAACCATGGCGACAGTTTTAATACGTTCTATAACAAAGACACAATGCTATTTGAATACTCCCGTGATCATATTTTCGATCGCAGTGTGGAATGCAAATCTCTATTATATACAGCCCTTGAGGTAACTGACTCACTGATGGATACAAATTCCCGACCACTTCCAGAAGTGCTGGAGAGCTGAAATTTGGCACGCGTGCGGGGAATCCGAAATGATGCGGAGGAAAAATCCGAAAACCGGAAGTTTCCGCCACGTGTCGTCGCCAGGACGACAAAATGGCCGAAATCGGGCTTTTTCCGGGGACCGTCTTTCGGTTTTTATTTTACTGCGCGCAAACTGTGCGTGCCACACTGGTCGTTAATGCTTGTTTTGAAAGCTGATGAACGTGGGCACGTAATTAAGTAAATTTATTAGTTTCTATTTGAGAAAATTGCAGCCAAAATGGCGTCCAAAAATTGATTTTTCGAAAGAAATTTCATACCTTCCCCTCCCCTCGACTTAATTTAAGGTTTTGGATAACGAAAATGATTATTATATATGCTCATCACATCGTGTACGAAATGTAGGTAACAATTTTTTTTCATAGTACTTGGTTACTCAGAAAAAAATTAAAGTATTCCGAAAATCACGGAAAATTACGATTTTCAAAAGATTAACACAAGGTTTTGTCAATGTAAACTCAACCGATTTCTTTCAAACATTGTAGTTACATACATGTATGCATTGTCTTTCATAAAACATAAACATTTTATTAATTATTTAACGGGTTTAACCGCGAAAAAATAAAAATGGCGGGCACTGCTCACTTTTTTCAGGGACTGGTTTGCTTTTTATTGTATTACTTTCGAAATATGGATGTCATAGGGCACAATTCTTTTAGACATGACAGTAAATGAATGTGACCATATAGTACCGTCATCTTTGAACCCCCCGAAACCCCCTAAAAAATTAAAATTTGCATATAAGAAGCCTTTTCGGGTACTTTTCGTCACAATTCCGCCGCTTTTCCAATCCTTACCGCTCATCGCTACGGAATTGATGTGGACGATTGATGACCGCTGGCATTAAAAACCTATAAACCCCCGGTAAACCCACATACACCCCCCCCAAAAATAAAATTTTCAAATAAGTCTACTTTTTCGGTACTTTTCGTGACTATTCCACCGCCCCCAACGACTCATCCCCCCGAAATTTATGTGAATGGATGGTGACCGCCAGGAGTACACACATTTAAACCCCCGGTATCCCCGTGAAATCCCCCCCCCAAATGTAAAATGTGTCATTTAGTCTCCTATTTGGGTACTTCTCGCAAACATTACGCCGCACTACCCGTCCCCTCTGAGCTCAAGATCCGGAATATTTGGTGAGGGCGAGCCACCGTAAACCATACGGGAAAAAATACCAGAAAACCCCCGATTACCTCATGGAACATCGCCGAAAAAAAATAAAACAAATTTAAACTCGCCCTTCCGAATAGTTTTCGACACAATTTAACCATTGCCCCTACCACTTATTAAAATCCCCCGATAACCCCGTGAAACCTCCCAAAAGATTTCTAATAAATAGCCTCTCCAGGTAAAAGAATCGTCAGACCACTCTTCCGGTCCCCTAGGACTTATCGGCACGGAATTTATGAGAACGATTTGTGTCCACTGGTTTAATAACACAAGTATAAAACCCCCGGTATTCCGTAGGAACCCCTCGAAAAAAATGAAAAACTTGCCATTAAGTCTTCTTTTATGGGTACTTGTCGCCACTATTAATCCGCATTGCACTACCTTTTACAATCATCGCTACATGATCACTGTGGACTTTTGGTGACCGCATGCATAACACATTAAAATCCCCCTGGGCACCCCTATCGGTGGGGAAGACCATTTATGAGGACTAGGCGGAGCAGCCGCGGGGGGGTCTTCCACCTCAAGGCGGCGAAGCCGCCCCACAACGAGGAACTGGCTTAGGCGAGGGGAAGCTTCAGTAACCCCCGGGCGGCGAAGCCATGTTCAAGCGGCGCAGCCGCTGTGGACTCCCCCCACCTCTGGGCGGCGAAGCCGCCCCTTAAACGAATAACGGTGAAACAGTTCCGAAATGCCATCGCTCCCTGGCACACTAAACCCCCGGGCGGCGAAGCCGCCCTTCAGCGAGGAACGGCGAAGCCGTTCCGAGGAATGAGTGGGACGCCTCCCTACCCCCTGGCCGGCGAAGCCGGCCCCTAGTCGAGTTGAGATTATTCTAACTTCAAAAGTCTTCCAACGACCACAAATGTAGACGGCGAAGCCGGAACCGGGGTCTTAAGGGGCGGAGCCCCTTAACGAGCGCGCGCAGCGCAGCGAGTTTAAAAATATCACGTTGGAACGTAGAATTCTGATCTGAACGAAAAAATGACTGTCGCGAATATCGTTGCTACATGAAAAATGTCACGTTAGGCAGTATGAGGACCTTAATTGACTAGGATTTAAACATATTTGATCGTTCTCGCATTCATTTTGATCACTTTAATGTCTCATGTAAGTTAAGCAATATCCCATTCAAATGGGGAGTCACTCAAAAAAGTCAAAAATGAGACTATCTCAAAAATCCCTGTTTAACTAACGAAAACCATGGCGACAGTTTTGATACGTTCTATAACAAAGACACAATGCTATTTGAATACTCCCGTGATCATATTTTCGATCGCAGTGTGGAATGCAAATTTAAAAATATCACGTTGGAACGTAGAATTCTGATCTGAACGAAAAAATGACTGTCGCGAATATCGTTGATACATGAAAAATGTCACGTTAGGCAGTATGAGGACCTTAATTGACTAGGATTAAAACATATTTGATCGTTCTCGCATTCATATTGATCACTTTAAGGTCTCATATAAGTTAAGCAATATCCCATTCAAATGGGGAGTCACTCAAAAAAGTCAAAAATCAGACTATCTCAAAAATCCCTGTTTAACTAACGAAAACCATGGCGACAGTTTTAATACGTTCTATAACAAAGACACAATGCTATTTGAATACTCCCGTGATCATATTTTCGATCGCAGTGTGGAATGCAAATTTAAAAATATCACGTTGGAACGTAGGATTCTGATCTGAACGAAAAAATGACTGTCGCGAATATCGTTGATACATGAAAAATGTCACGTTAGGCAGTATGAGGACCTTAATTGACTAGGATTAAAACATATTTGATCGTTCTCGCATTCATATTGATCACTTTATTTCTCATGTAAGTTAAGCAATATCCCATTCAAATGGGGAGTCACTCAAAAAAGTCAAAAATCAGACTATCTCAAAAATCCCTGTTTAACTAACGAAAACCATGGCGACAGTTTTAATACGTTCTATAACAAAGACACAATGCTATTTGAATACTCCCGTGATCATATTTTCGATCGCAGTGTGGAATGCAAATTTAAAAATATCACGTTGGAACGTAGGATTCTGATCTGAACGAAAAAATGACTGTCGCGAATATCGTTGCTACATGAAAAATGTCACGTTAGGCAGTATGAGGACCTTAATTGACTAGGATTAAAACATATTTGATCGTTCTCGCATTCATATTGATCACTTTAATGTCTCATGTAAGTTAAGCAATATCCCATTCAAATGGGGAGTCACTCAAAAAAGTAAAAAATCAGACTATCTCAAAAATCCCTGTTTAACTAACGAAAACCATGGCGACAGTTTTAATACGTTCTATAACAAAGACACAATGCTATTTGAATACTCCCGTGATCATATTTTCGATCGCAGTGTGGAATGCAAATTTAAAAATATCACGTTGGAACGTAGAATTCTGATCTGAACGAAAAAATGACTGTCGCGAATATCGTTGCTACATGAAAAATGTCACGTTAGGCAGTATGAGGACCTTAATTGACTAGGATTTAAACATATTTGATCGTTCTCGCATTCATTTTGATCACTTTAATGTCTCATGTAAGTTAAGCAATATCCCATTCAAATGGGGAGTCACTCAAAAAAGTCAAAAATGAGACTATCTCAAAAATCCCTGTTTAACTAACGAAAACCATGGCGACAGTTTTGATACGTTCTATAACAAAGACACAATGCTATTTGAATACTCCCGTGATCATATTTTCGATCGCAGTGTGGAATGCAAATTTAAAAATATCACGTTGGAACGTAGAATTCTGATCTGAACGAAAAAATGACTGTCGCGAATATCGTTGATACATGAAAAATGTCACGTTAGGCAGTATGAGGACCTTAATTGACTAGGATTAAAACATATTTGATCGTTCTCGCATTCATATTGATCACTTTAAGGTCTCATATAAGTTAAGCAATATCCCATTCAAATGGGGAGTCACTCAAAAAAGTCAAAAATCAGACTATCTCAAAAATCCCTGTTTAACTAACGAAAACCATGGCGACAGTTTTAATACGTTCTATAACAAAGACACAATGCTATTTGAATACTCCCGTGATCATATTTTCGATCGCAGTGTGGAATGCAAATTTAAAAATATCACGTTGGAACGTAGGATTCTGATCTGAACGAAAAAATGACTGTCGCGAATATCGTTGCTACATGAAAAATGTCACGTTAGGCAGTATGAGGACCTTAATTGACTAGGATTTAAACATATTTGATCGTTCTCGCATTCATTTTGATCACTTTAATGTCTCATGTAAGTTAAGCAATATCCCATTCAAATGGGGAGTCACTCAAAAAAGTCAAAAATGAGACTATCTCAAAAATCCCTGTTTAACTAACGAAAACCATGGCGACAGTTTTGATACGTTCTATAACAAAGACACAATGCTATTTGAATACTCCCGTGATCATATTTTCGATCGCAGTGTGGAATGCAAATTTAAAAATATCACGTTGGAACGTAGGATTCTGATCTGAACGAAAAAATGACTGTCGCGAATATCGTTGATACATGAAAAATGTCACGTTAGGCAGTATGAGGACCTTAATTGACTAGGATTAAAACATATTTGATCGTTCTCGCATTCATATTGATCACTTTATTTCTCATGTAAGTTAAGCAATATCCCATTCAAATGGGGAGTCACTCAAAAAAGTCAAAAATCAGACTATCTCAAAAATCCCTGTTTAACTAACGAAAACCATGGCGACAGTTTTAATACGTTCTATAACAAAGACACAATGCTATTTGAATACTCCCGTGATCATATTTTCGATCGCAGTGTGGAATGCAAATTTAAAAATATCACGTTGGAACGTAGGATTCTGATCTGAACGAAAAAATGACTGTCGCGAATATCGTTGCTACATGAAAAATGTCACGTTAGGCAGTATGAGGACCTTAATTGACTAGGATTTAAACATATTTGATCGTTCTCGCATTCATTTTGATCACTTTAATGTCTCATGTAAGTTAAGCAATATCCCATTCAAATGGGGAGTCACTCAAAAAAGTCAAAAATGAGACTATCTCAAAAATCCCTGTTTAACTAACGAAAACCATGGCGACAGTTTTGATACGTTCTATAACAAAGACACAATGCTATTTGAATACTCCCGTGATCATATTTTCGATCGCAGTGTGGAATGCAAATTTAAAAATATCACGTTGGAACGTAGAATTCTGATCTGAACGAAAAAATGACTGTCGCGAATATCGTTGATACATGAAAAATGTCACGTTAGGCAGTATGAGGACCTTAATTGACTAGGATTAAAACATATTTGATCGTTCTCGCATTCATATTGATCACTTTAATGTCTCATGTAAGTTAAGCAATATCCCATTCAAATGGGGAGTCACTCAAAAAAGTAAAAAATCAGACTATCTCAAAAATCCCTGTTTAACTAACGAAAACCATGGCGACAGTTTTAATACGTTCTATAACAAAGACACAATGCTATTTGAATACTCCCGTGATCATATTTTCGATCGCAGTGTGGAATGCAAATTTAAAAATATCACGTTGGAACGTAGAATTCTGATCTGAACGAAAAAATGACTGTCGCGAATATCGTTGCTACATGAAAAATGTCACGTTAGGCAGTATGAGGACCTTAATTGACTAGGATTTAAACATATTTGATCGTTCTCGCATTCATTTTGATCACTTTAATGTCTCATGTAAGTTAAGCAATATCCCATTCAAATGGGGAGTCACTCAAAAAAGTCAAAAATGAGACTATCTCAAAAATCCCTGTTTAACTAACGAAAACCATGGCGACAGTTTTGATACGTTCTATAACAAAGACACAATGCTATTTGAATACTCCCGTGATCATATTTTCGATCGCAGTGTGGAATGCAAATTTAAAAATATCACGTTGGAACGTAGAATTCTGATCTGAACGAAAAAATGACTGTCGCGAATATCGTTGATACATGAAAAATGTCACGTTAGGCAGTATGAGGACCTTAATTGACTAGGATTAAAACATATTTGATCGTTCTCGCATTCATATTGATCACTTTAAGGTCTCATATAAGTTAAGCAATATCCCATTCAAATGGGGAGTCACTCAAAAAAGTCAAAAATCAGACTATCTCAAAAATCCCTGTTTAACTAACGAAAACCATGGCGACAGTTTTAATACGTTCTATAACAAAGACACAATGCTATTTGAATACTCCCGTGATCATATTTTCGATCGCAGTGTGGAATGCAAATTTAAAAATATCACGTTGGAACGTAGGATTCTGATCTGAACGAAAAAATGACTGTCGCGAATATCGTTGATACATGAAAAATGTCACGTTAGGCAGTATGAGGACCTTAATTGACTAGGATTAAAACATATTTGATCGTTCTCGCATTCATATTGATCACTTTATTTCTCATGTAAGTTAAGCAATATCCCATTCAAATGGGGAGTCACTCAAAAAAGTCAAAAATCAGACTATCTCAAAAATCCCTGTTTAACTAACGAAAACCATGGCGACAGTTTTAATACGTTCTATAACAAAGACACAATGCTATTTGAATACTCCCGTGATCATATTTTCGATCGCAGTGTGGAATGCAAATTTAAAAATATCACGTTGGAACGTAGAATTCTGATCTGAACGAAAAAATGACTGTCGCGAATATCGTTGATACATGAAAAATGTCACGTTAGGCAGTATGAGGACCTTAATTGACTAGGATTAAAACATATTTGATCGTTCTCGCATTCATATTGATCACTTTAAGGTCTCATATAAGTTAAGCAATATCCCATTCAAATGGGGAGTCACTCAAAAAAGTCAAAAATCAGACTATCTCAAAAATCCCTGTTTAACTAACGAAAACCATGGCGACAGTTTTAATACGTTCTATAACAAAGACACAATGCTATTTGAATACTCCCGTGATCATATTTTCGATCGCAGTGTGGAATGCAAATTTAAAAATATCACGTTGGAACGTAGGATTCTGATCTGAACGAAAAAATGACTGTCGCGAATATCGTTGCTACATGAAAAATGTCACGTTAGGCAGTATGAGGACCTTAATTGACTAGGATTTAAACATATTTGATCGTTCTCGCATTCATTTTGATCACTTTAATGTCTCATGTAAGTTAAGCAATATCCCATTCAAATGGGGAGTCACTCAAAAAAGTCAAAAATGAGACTATCTCAAAAATCCCTGTTTAACTAACGAAAACCATGGCGACAGTTTTGATACGTTCTATAACAAAGACACAATGCTATTTGAATACTCCCGTGATCATATTTTCGATCGCAGTGTGGAATGCAAATTTAAAAATATCACGTTGGAACGTAGGATTCTGATCTGAACGAAAAAATGACTGTCGCGAATATCGTTGATACATGAAAAATGTCACGTTAGGCAGTATGAGGACCTTAATTGACTAGGATTAAAACATATTTGATCGTTCTCGCATTCATATTGATCACTTTATTTCTCATGTAAGTTAAGCAATATCCCATTCAAATGGGGAGTCACTCAAAAAAGTCAAAAATCAGACTATCTCAAAAATCCCTGTTTAACTAACGAAAACCATGGCGACAGTTTTAATACGTTCTATAACAAAGACACAATGCTATTTGAATACTCCCGTGATCATATTTTCGATCGCAGTGTGGAATGCAAATTTAAAAATATCACGTTGGAACGTAGGATTCTGATCTGAACGAAAAAATGACTGTCGCGAATATCGTTGCTACATGAAAAATGTCACGTTAGGCAGTATGAGGACCTTAATTGACTAGGATTTAAACATATTTGATCGTTCTCGCATTCATTTTGATCACTTTAATGTCTCATGTAAGTTAAGCAATATCCCATTCAAACGGGGAGTCACTCAAAAAAGTCAAAAATGAGACTATCTCAAAAATCCCTGTTTAACTAACGAAAACCATGGCGACAGTTTTGATACGTTCTATAACAAAGACACAATGCTATTTGAATACTCCCGTGATCATATTTTCGATCGCAGTGTGGAATGCAAATTTAAAAATATCACGTTGGAACGTAGAATTCTGATCTGAACGAAAAAATGACTGTCGCGAATATCGTTGATACATGAAAAATGTCACGTTAGGCAGTATGAGGACCTTAATTGACTAGGATTAAAACATATTTGATCGTTCTCGCATTCATATTGATCACTTTAATGTCTCATGTAAGTTAAGCAATATCCCATTCAAATGGGGAGTCACTCAAAAAAGTAAAAAATCAGACTATCTCAAAAATCCCTGTTCAACTAACGAAAACCATGGCGACAGTTTTAATACGTTCTATAACAAAGACACAATGCTATTTGAATACTCCCGTGATCATATTTTCGATCGCAGTGTGGAATGCAAATTTAAAAATATCACGTTGGAACGTAGAATTCTGATCTGAACGAAAAAATGACTGTCGCGAATATCGTTGCTACATGAAAAATGTCACGTTAGGCAGTATGAGGACCTTAATTGACTAGGATTTAAACATATTTGATCGTTCTCGCATTCATTTTGATCACTTTAATGTCTCATGTAAGTTAAGCAATATCCCATTCAAATGGGGAGTCACTCAAAAAAGTCAAAAATGAGACTATCTCAAAAATCCCTGTTTAACTAACGAAAACCATGGCGACAGTTTTGATACGTTCTATAACAAAGACACAATGCTATTTGAATACTCCCGTGATCATATTTTCGATCGCAGTGTGGAATGCAAATTTAAAAATATCACGTTGGAACGTAGAATTCTGATCTGAACGAAAAAATGACTGTCGCGAATATCGTTGATACATGAAAAATGTCACGTTAGGCAGTATGAGGACCTTAATTGACTAGGATTAAAACATATTTGATCGTTCTCGCATTCATATTGATCACTTTAAGGTCTCATATAAGTTAAGCAATATCCCATTCAAATGGGGAGTCACTCAAAAAAGTCAAAAATCAGACTATCTCAAAAATCCCTGTTTAACTAACGAAAACCATGGCGACAGTTTTAATACGTTCTATAACAAAGACACAATGCTATTTGAATACTCCCGTGATCATATTTTCGATCGCAGTGTGGAATGCAAATTTAAAAATATCACGTTGGAACGTAGGATTCTGATCTGAACGAAAAAATGACTGTCGCGAATATCGTTGATACATGAAAAATGTCACGTTAGGCAGTATGAGGACCTTAATTGACTAGGATTAAAACATATTTGATCGTTCTCGCATTCATATTGATCACTTTATTTCTCATGTAAGTTAAGCAATATCCCATTCAAATGGGGAGTCACTCAAAAAAGTCAAAAATCAGACTATCTCAAAAATCCCTGTTTAACTAACGAAAACCATGGCGACAGTTTTAATACGTTCTATAACAAAGACACAATGCTATTTGAATACTCCCGTGATCATATTTTCGATCGCAGTGTGGAATGCAAATTTAAAAATATCACGTTGGAACGTAGGATTCTGATCTGAACGAAAAAATGACTGTCGCGAATATCGTTGCTACATGAAAAATGTCACGTTAGGCAGTATGAGGACCTTAATTGACTAGGATTAAAACATATTTGATCGTTCTCGCATTCATATTGATCACTTTAATGTCTCATGTAAGTTAAGCAATATCCCATTCAAATGGGGAGTCACTCAAAAAAGTAAAAAATCAGACTATCTCAAAAATCCCTGTTCAACTAACGAAAACCATGGCGACAGTTTTAATACGTTCTATAACAAAGACACAATGCTATTTGAATACTCCCGTGATCATATTTTCGATCGCAGTGTGGAATGCAAATTTAAAAATATCACGTTGGAACGTAGAATTCTGATCTGAACGAAAAAATGACTGTCGCGAATATCGTTGCTACATGAAAAATGTCACGTTAGGCAGTATGAGGACCTTAATTGACTAGGATTTAAACATATTTGATCGTTCTCGCATTCATTTTGATCACTTTAATGTCTCATGTAAGTTAAGCAATATCCCATTCAAATGGGGAGTCACTCAAAAAAGTCAAAAATGAGACTATCTCAAAAATCCCTGTTTAACTAACGAAAACCATGGCGACAGTTTTGATACGTTCTATAACAAAGACACAATGCTATTTGAATACTCCCGTGATCATATTTTCGATCGCAGTGTGGAATGCAAATTTAAAAATATCACGTTGGAACGTAGAATTCTGATCTGAACGAAAAAATGACTGTCGCGAATATCGTTGATACATGAAAAATGTCACGTTAGGCAGTATGAGGACCTTAATTGACTAGGATTAAAACATATTTGATCGTTCTCGCATTCATATTGATCACTTTAAGGTCTCATATAAGTTAAGCAATATCCCATTCAAATGGGGAGTCACTCAAAAAAGTCAAAAATCAGACTATCTCAAAAATCCCTGTTTAACTAACGAAAACCATGGCGACAGTTTTAATACGTTCTATAACAAAGACACAATGCTATTTGAATACTCCCGTGATCATATTTTCGATCGCAGTGTGGAATGCAAATTTAAAAATATCACGTTGGAACGTAGGATTCTGATCTGAACGAAAAAATGACTGTCGCGAATATCGTTGATACATGAAAAATGTCACGTTAGGCAGTATGAGGACCTTAATTGACTAGGATTAAAACATATTTGATCGTTCTCGCATTCATATTGATCACTTTAAGGTCTCATACAAGTTAAGCAATATCCCATTCAAATGGGGAGTCACTCAAAAAAGTCAAAAATCAGACTATCTCAAAAATCCCTGTTTAACTAACGAAAACCATGGCGACAGTTTTAATACGTTCTATAACAAAGACACAATGCTATTTGAATACTCCCGTGATCATATTTTCGATCGCAGTGTGGAATGCAAATTTAAAAATATCACGTTGGAACGTAGGATTCTGATCTGAACGAAAAAATGACTGTCGCGAATATCGTTGCTACATGAAAAATGTCACGTTAGGCAGTATGAGGACCTTAATTGACTAGGATTAAAACATATTTGATCGTTCTCGCATTCATATTGATCACTTTAATGTCTCATGTAAGTTAAGCAATATCCCATTCAAATGGGGAGTCACTCAAAAAAGTAAAAAATCAGACTATCTCAAAAATCCCTGTTCAACTAACGAAAACCATGGCGACAGTTTTAATACGTTCTATAACAAAGACACAATGCTATTTGAATACTCCCGTGATCATATTTTCGATCGCAGTGTGGAATGCAAATTTAAAAATATCACGTTGGAACGTAGAATTCTGATCTGAACGAAAAAATGACTGTCGCGAATATCGTTGCTACATGAAAAATGTCACGTTAGGCAGTATGAGGACCTTAATTGACTAGGATTTAAACATATTTGATCGTTCTCGCATTCATTTTGATCACTTTAATGTCTCATGTAAGTTAAGCAATATCCCATTCAAATGGGGAGTCACTCAAAAAAGTCAAAAATGAGACTATCTCAAAAATCCCTGTTTAACTAACGAAAACCATGGCGACAGTTTTGATACGTTCTATAACAAAGACACAATGCTATTTGAATACTCCCGTGATCATATTTTCGATCGCAGTGTGGAATGCAAATTTAAAAATATCACGTTGGAACGTAGAATTCTGATCTGAACGAAAAAATGACTGTCGCGAATATCGTTGATACATGAAAAATGTCACGTTAGGCAGTATGAGGACCTTAATTGACTAGGATTAAAACATATTTGATCGTTCTCGCATTCATATTGATCACTTTAAGGTCTCATATAAGTTAAGCAATATCCCATTCAAATGGGGAGTCACTCAAAAAAGTCAAAAATCAGACTATCTCAAAAATCCCTGTTTAACTAACGAAAACCATGGCGACAGTTTTAATACGTTCTATAACAAAGACACAATGCTATTTGAATACTCCCGTGATCATATTTTCGATCGCAGTGTGGAATGCAAATTTAAAAATATCACGTTGGAACGTAGGATTCTGATCTGAACGAAAAAATGACTGTCGCGAATATCGTTGCTACATGAAAAATGTCACGTTAGGCAGTATGAGGACCTTAATTGACTAGGATTTAAACATATTTGATCGTTCTCGCATTCATTTTGATCACTTTAATGTCTCATGTAAGTTAAGCAATATCCCATTCAAATGGGGAGTCACTCAAAAAAGTCAAAAATGAGACTATCTCAAAAATCCCTGTTTAACTAACGAAAACCATGGCGACAGTTTTGATACGTTCTATAACAAAGACACAATGCTATTTGAATACTCCCGTGATCATATTTTCGATCGCAGTGTGGAATGCAAATTTAAAAATATCACGTTGGAACGTAGGATTCTGATCTGAACGAAAAAATGACTGTCGCGAATATCGTTGATACATGAAAAATGTCACGTTAGGCAGTATGAGGACCTTAATTGACTAGGATTAAAACATATTTGATCGTTCTCGCATTCATATTGATCACTTTATTTCTCATGTAAGTTAAGCAATATCCCATTCAAATGGGGAGTCACTCAAAAAAGTCAAAAATCAGACTATCTCAAAAATCCCTGTTTAACTAACGAAAACCATGGCGACAGTTTTAATACGTTCTATAACAAAGACACAATGCTATTTGAATACTCCCGTGATCATATTTTCGATCGCAGTGTGGAATGCAAATTTAAAAATATCACGTTGGAACGTAGGATTCTGATCTGAACGAAAAAATGACTGTCGCGAATATCGTTGCTACATGAAAAATGTCACGTTAGGCAGTATGAGGACCTTAATTGACTAGGATTTAAACATATTTGATCGTTCTCGCATTCATTTTGATCACTTTAATGTCTCATGTAAGTTAAGCAATATCCCATTCAAATGGGGAGTCACTCAAAAAAGTCAAAAATGAGACTATCTCAAAAATCCCTGTTTAACTAACGAAAACCATGGCGACAGTTTTGATACGTTCTATAACAAAGACACAATGCTATTTGAATACTCCCGTGATCATATTTTCGATCGCAGTGTGGAATGCAAATTTAAAAATATCACGTTGGAACGTAGAATTCTGATCTGAACGAAAAAATGACTGTCGCGAATATCGTTGATACATGAAAAATGTCACGTTAGGCAGTATGAGGACCTTAATTGACTAGGATTAAAACATATTTGATCGTTCTCGCATTCATATTGATCACTTTAATGTCTCATGTAAGTTAAGCAATATCCCATTCAAATGGGGAGTCACTCAAAAAAGTAAAAAATCAGACTATCTCAAAAATCCCTGTTCAACTAACGAAAACCATGGCGACAGTTTTAATACGTTCTATAACAAAGACACAATGCTATTTGAATACTCCCGTGATCATATTTTCGATCGCAGTGTGGAATGCAAATTTAAAAATATCACGTTGGAACGTAGAATTCTGATCTGAACGAAAAAATGACTGTCGCGAATATCGTTGCTACATGAAAAATGTCACGTTAGGCAGTATGAGGACCTTAATTGACTAGGATTTAAACATATTTGATCGTTCTCGCATTCATTTTGATCACTTTAATGTCTCATGTAAGTTAAGCAATATCCCATTCAAATGGGGAGTCACTCAAAAAAGTCAAAAATGAGACTATCTCAAAAATCCCTGTTTAACTAACGAAAACCATGGCGACAGTTTTGATACGTTCTATAACAAAGACACAATGCTATTTGAATACTCCCGTGATCATATTTTCGATCGCAGTGTGGAATGCAAATTTAAAAATATCACGTTGGAACGTAGAATTCTGATCTGAACGAAAAAATGACTGTCGCGAATATCGTTGATACATGAAAAATGTCACGTTAGGCAGTATGAGGACCTTAATTGACTAGGATTAAAACATATTTGATCGTTCTCGCATTCATATTGATTACTTTAAGGTCTCATATAAGTTAAGCAATATCCCATTCAAATGGGGAGTCACTCAAAAAAGTCAAAAATCAGACTATCTCAAAAATCCCTGTTTAACTAACGAAAACCATGGCGACAGTTTTAATACGTTCTATAACAAAGACACAATGCTATTTGAATACTCCCGTGATCATATTTTCGATCGCAGTGTGGAATGCAAATTTAAAAATATCACGTTGGAACGTAGGATTCTGATCTGAACGAAAAAATGACTGTCGCGAATATCGTTGATACATGAAAAATGTCACGTTAGGCAGTATGAGGACCTTAATTGACTAGGATTAAAACATATTTGATCGTTCTCGCATTCATATTGATCACTTTATTTCTCATGTAAGTTAAGCAATATCCCATTCAAATGGGGAGTCACTCAAAAAAGTCAAAAATCAGACTATCTCAAAAATCCCTGTTTAACTAACGAAAACCATGGCGACAGTTTTAATACGTTCTATAACAAAGACACAATGCTATTTGAATACTCCCGTGATCATATTTTCGATCGCAGTGTGGAATGCAAATTTAAAAATATCACGTTGGAACGTAGGATTCTGATCTGAACGAAAAAATGACTGTCGCGAATATCGTTGCTACATGAAAAATGTCACGTTAGGCAGTATGAGGACCTTAATTGACTAGGATTAAAACATATTTGATCGTTCTCGCATTCATATTGATCACTTTAATGTCTCATGTAAGTTAAGCAATATCCCATTCAAATGGGGAGTCACTCAAAAAAGTAAAAAATCAGACTATCTCAAAAATCCCTGTTCAACTAACGAAAACCATGGCGACAGTTTTAATACGTTCTATAACAAAGACACAATGCTATTTGAATACTCCCGTGATCATATTTTCGATCGCAGTGTGGAATGCAAATTTAAAAATATCACGTTGGAACGTAGAATTCTGATCTGAACGAAAAAATGACTGTCGCGAATATCGTTGCTACATGAAAAATGTCACGTTAGGCAGTATGAGGACCTTAATTGACTAGGATTTAAACATATTTGATCGTTCTCGCATTCATTTTGATCACTTTAATGTCTCATGTAAGTTAAGCAATATCCCATTCAAATGGGGAGTCACTCAAAAAAGTCAAAAATGAGACTATCTCAAAAATCCCTGTTTAACTAACGAAAACCATGGCGACAGTTTTGATACGTTCTATAACAAAGACACAATGCTATTTGAATACTCCCGTGATCATATTTTCGATCGCAGTGTGGAATGCAAATTTAAAAATATCACGTTGGAACGTAGAATTCTGATCTGAACGAAAAAATGACTGTCGCGAATATCGTTGATACATGAAAAATGTCACGTTAGGCAGTATGAGGACCTTAATTGACTAGGATTAAAACATATTTGATCGTTCTCGCATTCATATTGATCACTTTAAGGTCTCATATAAGTTAAGCAATATCCCATTCAAATGGGGAGTCACTCAAAAAAGTCAAAAATCAGACTATCTCAAAAATCCCTGTTTAACTAACGAAAACCATGGCGACAGTTTTAATACGTTCTATAACAAAGACACAATGCTATTTGAATACTCCCGTGATCATATTTTCGATCGCAGTGTGGAATGCAAATTTAAAAATATCACGTTGGAACGTAGGATTCTGATCTGAACGAAAAAATGACTGTCGCGAATATCGTTGATACATGAAAAATGTCACGTTAGGCAGTATGAGGACCTTAATTGACTAGGATTAAAACATATTTGATCGTTCTCGCATTCATATTGATCACTTTAAGGTCTCATACAAGTTAAGCAATATCCCATTCAAATGGGGAGTCACTCAAAAAAGTCAAAAATCAGACTATCTCAAAAATCCCTGTTTAACTAACGAAAACCATGGCGACAGTTTTAATACGTTCTATAACAAAGACACAATGCTATTTGAATACTCCCGTGATCATATTTTCGATCGCAGTGTGGAATGCAAATTTAAAAATATCACGTTGGAACGTAGGATTCTGATCTGAACGAAAAAATGACTGTCGCGAATATCGTTGATACATGAAAAATGTCACGTTAGGCAGTATGAGGACCTTAATTGACTAGGATTAAAACATATTTGATCGTTCTCGCATTCATATTGATCACTTTATTTCTCATGTAAGTTAAGCAATATCCCATTCAAATGGGGAGTCACTCAAAAAAGTCAAAAATCAGACTATCTCAAAAATCCCTGTTTAACTAACGAAAACCATGGCGACAGTTTTAATACGTTCTATAACAAAGACACAATGCTATTTGAATACTCCCGTGATCATATTTTCGATCGCAGTGTGGAATGCAAATTTAAAAATATCACGTTGGAACGTAGGATTCTGATCTGAACGAAAAAATGACTGTCGCGAATATCGTTGCTACATGAAAAATGTCACGTTAGGCAGTATGAGGACCTTAATTGACTAGGATTTAAACATATTTGATCGTTCTCGCATTCATTTTGATCACTTTAATGTCTCATGTAAGTTAAGCAATATCCCATTCAAATGGGGAGTCACTCAAAAAAGTCAAAAATGAGACTATCTCAAAAATCCCTGTTTAACTAACGAAAACCATGGCGACAGTTTTGATACGTTCTATAACAAAGACACAATGCTATTTGAATACTCCCGTGATCATATTTTCGATCGCAGTGTGGAATGCAAATTTAAAAATATCACGTTGGAACGTAGAATTCTGATCTGAACGAAAAAATGACTGTCGCGAATATCGTTGATACATGAAAAATGTCACGTTAGGCAGTATGAGGACCTTAATTGACTAGGATTAAAACATATTTGATCGTTCTCGCATTCATATTGATCACTTTAAGGTCTCATGTAAGTTAAGCAATATCCCATTCAAATGGGGAGTCACTCAAAAAAGTCAAAAATCAGACTATCTCAAAAATCCCTGTTCAACTAACGAAAACCATGGCGACAGTTTTAATACGTTCTATAACAAAGACACAATGCTATTTGAATACTCCCGTGATCATATTTTCGATCGCAGTGTGGAATGCAAATTTAAAAATATCACGTTGGAACGTAGGATTCTGATCTGAACGAAAAAATGACTGTCGCGAATATCGTTGATACATGAAAAATGTCACGTTAGGCAGTATGAGGACCTTAATTGACTAGGATTAAAACATATTTTATCGTTCTCGCATTCATATTGATCACTTTATTTCTCATGTAAGTTAAGCAATATCCCATTCAAATGGGGAGTCACTCAAAAAAGTCAAAAATCAGACTATCTCAAAAATCCCTGTTTAACTAACGAAAACCATGGCGACAGTTTTAATACGTTCTATAACAAAGACACAATGCTATTTGAATACTCCCGTGATCATATTTTCGATCGCAGTGTGGAATGCAAATTTAAAAATATCACGTTGGAACGTAGGATTCTGATCTGAACGAAAAAATGACTGTCGCGAATATCGTTGCTACATGAAAAATGTCACGTTAGGCAGTATGAGGACCTTAATTGACTAGGATTTAAACATATTTGATCGTTCTCGCATTCATTTTGATCACTTTAATGTCTCATGTAAGTTAAGCAATATCACATTCAAATGGGGAGTCACTCAAAAAAGTCAAAAATGAGACTATCTCAAAAATCCCTGTTTAACTAACGAAAACCATGGCGACAGTTTTGATACGTTCTATAACAAAGACACAATGCTATTTGAATACTCCCGTGATCATATTTTCGATCGCAGTGTGGAATGCAAATTTAAAAATATCACGTTGGAACGTAGAATTCTGATCTGAACGAAAAAATGACTGTCGCGAATATCGTTGATACATGAAAAATGTCACGTTAGGCAGTATGAGGACCTTAATTGACTAGGATTAAAACATATTTGATCGTTCTCGCATTCATATTGATCACTTTAAGGTCTCATGTAAGTTAAGCAATATCCCATTCAAATGGGGAGTCACTCAAAAAAGTCAAAAATCAGACTATCTCAAAAATCCCTGTTCAACTAACGAAAACCATGGCGACAGTTTTAATACGTTCTATAACAAAGACACAATGCTATTTGAATACTCCCGTGATCATATTTTCGATCGCAGTGTGGAATGCAAATTTAAAAATATCACGTTGGAACGTAGAATTCTGATCTGAACGAAAAAATTACTGTCGCGAATATCGTTGATACATGAAAAATGTCACGTTAGGCAGTATGAGGACCTTAATTGACTAGGATTAAAACATATTTGATCGTTCTCGCATTCATATTGATCACTTTAATGTCTCATGTAAGTTAAGCAATATCCCATTCAAATGGGGAGTCACTCAAAAAAGTAAAAAATCAGACTATCTCAAAAATCCCTGTTCAACTAACGAAAACCATGGCGACAGTTTTAATACGTTCTATAACAAAGACACAATGCTATTTGAATACTCCCGTGATCATATTTTCGATCGCAGTGTGGAATGCAAATTTAAAAATATCACGTTGGAACGTAGAATTCTGATCTGAACGAAAAAATTACTGTCGCGAATATCGTTGCTACATGAAAAATGTCACGTTAGGCAGTATGAGGACCTTAATTGACTAGGATTTAAACATATTTGATCGTTCTCGCATTCATTTTGATCACTTTAATGTCTCATGTAAGTTAAGCAATATCCCATTCAAATGGGGAGTCACTCAAAAAAGTCAAAAATGAGACTATCTCAAAAATCCCTGTTTAACTAACGAAAACCATGGCGACAGTTTTGATACGTTCTATAACAAAGACACAATGCTATTTGAATACTCCCGTGATCATATTTTCGATCGCAGTGTGGAATGCAAATTTAAAAATATCACGTTGGAACGTAGAATTCTGATCTGAACGAAAAAATGACTGTCGCGAATATCGTTGATACATGAAAAATGTCACGTTAGGCAGTATGAGGACCTTAATTGACTAGGATTAAAACATATTTGATCGTTCTCGCATTCATATTGATCACTTTAAGGTCTCATGTAAGTTAAGCAATATCCCATTCAAATGGGGAGTCACTCAAAAAAGTCAAAAATCAGACTATCTCAAAAATCCCTGTTTAACTAACGAAAACCATGGCGACAGTTTTGATACGTTCTATAACAAAGACACAATGCTATTTGAATACTCCCGTGATCATATTTTCGATCGCAGTGTGGAATGCAAATTTAAAAATATCACGTTGGAACGTAGAATTCTGATCTGAACGAAAAAATGACTGTCGCGAATATCGTTGATACATGAAAAATGTCACGTTAGGCAGTATGAGGACCTTAATTGACTAGGATTAAAACATATTTGATCGTTCTCGCATTCATATTGATCACTTTAATGTCTCATGTAAGTTAAGCAATATCCCATTCAAATGGGGAGTCACTCAAAAAAGTCAAAAATCAGACTATCTCAAAAATCCCTGTTTAACTAACGAAAACCATGGCGACAGTTTTAATACGTTCTATAACAAAGACACAATGCTATTTGAATACTCCCGTGATCATATTTTCGATCGCAGTGTGGAATGCAAATTTAAAAATATCACGTTGGAACGTAGGATTCTGATCTGAACGAAAAAATGACTGTCGCGAATATCGTTGCTACATGAAAAATGTCACGTTAGGCAGTATGAGGACCTTAATTGACTAGGATTTAAACATATTTGATCGTTCTCGCATTCATATTGATCACTTTAAGGTCTCATGTAAGTTAAGCAATATCCCATTCAAATGGGGAGTCACTCAAAAAAGTCAAAAATCAGACTATCTCAAAAATCCCTGTTCAACTAACGAAAACCATGGCGACAGTTTTAATACGTTCTATAACAAAGACACAATGCTATTTGAATACTCCCGTGATCATATTTTCGATCGCAGTGTGGAATGCAAATTTAAAAATATCACGTTGGAACGTAGGATTCTGATCTGAACGAAAAAATGACTGTCGCGAATATCGTTGATACATGAAAAATGTCACGTTAGGCAGTATGAGGACCTTAATTGACTAGGATTAAAACATATTTTATCGTTCTCGCATTCATATTGATCACTTTATTTCTCATGTAAGTTAAGCAATATCCCATTCAAATGGGGAGTCACTCAAAAAAGTCAAAAATCAGACTATCTCAAAAATCCCTGTTTAACTAACGAAAACCATGGCGACAGTTTTAATACGTTCTATAACAAAGACACAATGCTATTTGAATACTCCCGTGATCATATTTTCGATCGCAGTGTGGAATGCAAATTTAAAAATATCACGTTGGAACGTAGGATTCTGATCTGAACGAAAAAATGACTGTCGCGAATATCGTTGCTACATGAAAAATGTCACGTTAGGCAGTATGAGGACCTTAATTGACTAGGATTTAAACATATTTGATCGTTCTCGCATTCATTTTGATCACTTTAATGTCTCATGTAAGTTAAGCAATATCCCATTCAAATGGGGAGTCACTCAAAAAAGTCAAAAATGAGACTATCTCAAAAATCCCTGTTTAACTAACGAAAACCATGGCGACAGTTTTGATACGTTCTATAACAAAGACACAATGCTATTTGAATACTCCCGTGATCATATTTTCGATCGCAGTGTGGAATGCAAATTTAAAAATATCACGTTGGAACGTAGAATTCTGATCTGAACGAAAAAATGACTGTCGCGAATATCGTTGATACATGAAAAATGTCACGTTAGGCAGTATGAGGACCTTAATTGACTAGGATTAAAACATATTTGATCGTTCTCGCATTCATATTGATCACTTTAAGGTCTCATGTAAGTTAAGCAATATCCCATTCAAATGGGGAGTCACTCAAAAAAGTCAAAAATCAGACTATCTCAAAAATCCCTGTTCAACTAACGAAAACCATGGCGACAGTTTTAATACGTTCTATAACAAAGACACAATGCTATTTGAATACTCCCGTGATCATATTTTCGATCGCAGTGTGGAATGCAAATTTAAAAATATCACGTTGGAACGTAGAATTCTGATCTGAACGAAAAAATTACTGTCGCGAATATCGTTGATACATGAAAAATGTCACGTTAGGCAGTATGAGGACCTTAATTGACTAGGATTAAAACATATTTGATCGTTCTCGCATTCATATTGATCACTTTAATGTCTCATGTAAGTTAAGCAATATCCCATTCAAATGGGGAGTCACTCAAAAAAGTAAAAAATCAGACTATCTCAAAAATCCCTGTTCAACTAACGAAAACCATGGCGACAGTTTTAATACGTTCTATAACAAAGACACAATGCTATTTGAATACTCCCGTGATCATATTTTCGATCGCAGTGTGGAATGCAAATTTAAAAATATCACGTTGGAACGTAGAATTCTGATCTGAACGAAAAAATTACTGTCGCGAATATCGTTGCTACATGAAAAATGTCACGTTAGGCAGTATGAGGACCTTAATTGACTAGGATTTAAACATATTTGATCGTTCTCGCATTCATTTTGATCACTTTAATGTCTCATGTAAGTTAAGCAATATCCCATTCAAATGGGGAGTCACTCAAAAAAGTCAAAAATGAGACTATCTCAAAAATCCCTGTTTAACTAACGAAAACCATGGCGACAGTTTTGATACGTTCTATAACAAAGACACAATGCTATTTGAATACTCCCGTGATCATATTTTCGATCGCAGTGTGGAATGCAAATTTAAAAATATCACGTTGGAACGTAGAATTCTGATCTGAACGAAAAAATGACTGTCGCGAATATCGTTGATACATGAAAAATGTCACGTTAGGCAGTATGAGGACCTTAATTGACTAGGATTAAAACATATTTGATCGTTCTCGCATTCATATTGATCACTTTAAGGTCTCATGTAAGTTAAGCAATATCCCATTCAAATGGGGAGTCACTCAAAAAAGTCAAAAATCAGACTATCTCAAAAATCCCTGTTTAACTAACGAAAACCATGGCGACAGTTTTGATACGTTCTATAACAAAGACACAATGCTATTTGAATACTCCCGTGATCATATTTTCGATCGCAGTGTGGAATGCAAATTTAAAAATATCACGTTGGAACGTAGAATTCTGATCTGAACGAAAAAATGACTGTCGCGAATATCGTTGATACATGAAAAATGTCACGTTAGGCAGTATGAGGACCTTAATTGACTAGGATTAAAACATATTTGATCGTTCTCGCATTCATATTGATCACTTTAATGTCTCATGTAAGTTAAGCAATATCCCATTCAAATGGGGAGTCACTCAAAAAAGTCAAAAATGAGACTATCTCAAAAATCCCTGTTTAACTAACGAAAACCATGGCGACAGTTTTAATACGTTCTATAACAAAGACACAATGCTATTTGAATACTCCCGTGATCATATTTTCGATCGCAGTGTGGAATGCAAATTTAAAAATATCACGTTGGAACGTAGGATTCTGATCTGAACGAAAAAATGAATGTCGCGAATATCGTTGATACATGAAAAATGTCACGTTAGGCAGTATGAGGACCTTAATTGACTAGGATTAAAACATATTTGATCGTTCTCGCATTCATATTGATCACTTTTATGTCTCATGTAAGTTAAGCAATATCCCATCTCAAAAATCCCTGTTTAACTAACGAAAACCATGGCGACAGTTTTAATACGTTCTATAACAAAGACACAATGCTATTTGAATACTCCCGTGATCATATTTTCGATCGCAGTGTGGAATGCAAATTTAAAAATATCACGTTGGAACGTAGGATTCTGATCTGAACGAAAAAATGACTGTCGCGAATATCGTTGATACATGAAAAATGTCACGTTAGGCAGTATGAGGACCTTAATTGACTAGGATTAAAACATATTTGATCGTTCTCGCATTCATATTGATCACTTTTATGTCTCATGTAAGTTAAGCAATATCCCATCTCAAAAATCCCTGTTTAACTAACGAAAACCATGGCGACAGTTTTAATACGTTCTATAACAAAGACACAATGCTATTTGAATACTCCCGTGATCATATTTTCGATCGCAGTGTGGAATGCAAATTTAAAAATATCACGTTGGAACGTAGAATTCTGATCTGAACGAAAAAATTACTGTCGCGAATATCGTTGATACATGAAAAATGTCACGTTAGGCAGTATGAGGACCTTAATTGACTAGGATTAAAACATATTTGATCGTTCTCGCATTCATATTGATCACTTTAATGTCTCATGTAAGTTAAGCAATATCCCATTCAAATGGAGAGTCACTCAAAAAAGTCAAAAATCAGACTATCTCAAAAATCCCTGTTCAACTAACGAAAACCATGGCGACAGTTTTAATACGTTCTATAACAAAGACACAATGCTATTTGAATACTCCCGTGATCATATTTCTGATCGCAGTGTGGAATGCAAATTTAAAAATATCACGTTGGAACGTAGGATTCTGATCTGAACGAAAAAATGACTGTCGCGAATATTGTTGATACATGAAAAATGTCACGTTAGACAGTATGAGGACCTTAATTGACTAGGATTTAAACATATTTGATCGTTCTCGCATTCATTTTGATCACTTTAATGTCTCATGTAAGTTAAGCAATATCCCATTCAAATGGGGAGTCACTCAAAAAAGTCAAAAATGAGACTATCTCAAAAATCCCTGTTTAACTAACGAAAACCATGGCGACAGTTTTGATACGTTCTATAACAAAGACACAATGCTATTTGAATACTCCCGTGATCATATTTTCGATCGCAGTGTGGAATGCAAATTTAAAAATATCACGTTGGAACGTAGAATTCTGATCTGAACGAAAAAATGACTGTCGCGAATATCGTTGCTACATGAAAAATGTCACGTTAGGCAGTATGAGGACCTTAATTGACTAGGATTTAAACATATTTGATCGTTCTCGCATTCATTTTGATCACTTTAATGTCTCATGTAAGTTAAGCAATATCCCATTCAAATGGGGAGTCACTCAAAAAAGTCAAAAATGAGACTATCTCAAAAATCCCTGTTTAACTAACGAAAACCATGGCGACAGTTTTGATACGTTCTATAACAAAGACACAATGCTATTTGAATACTCCCGTGATCATATTTTCGATCGCAGTGTGGAATGCAAATTTAAAAATATCACGTTGGAACGTAGAATTCTGATCTGAACGAAAAAATGACTGTCGCGAATATCGTTGATACATGAAAAATGTCACGTTAGGCAGTATGAGGACCTTAATTGACTAGGATTAAAACATATTTGATCGTTCTCGCATTCATATTGATCACTTTAAGGTCTCATGTAAGTTAAGCAATATCCCATTCAAATGGGGAGTCACTCAAAAAAGTCAAAAATCAGACTATCTCAAAAATCCCTGTTTAACTAACGAAAACCATGGCGACAGTTTTGATACGTTCTATAACAAAGACACAATGCTATTTGAATACTCCCGTGATCATATTTTCGATCGCAGTGTGGAATGCAAATTTAAAAATATCACGTTGGAACGTAGAATTCTGATCTGAACGAAAAAATGACTGTCGCGAATATCGTTGATACATGAAAAATGTCACGTTAGGCAGTATGAGGACCTTAATTGACTAGGATTAAAACATATTTGATCGTTCTCGCATTCATATTGATCACTTTAATGTCTCATGTAAGTTAAGCAATATCCCATTCAAATGGGGAGTCACTCAAAAAAGTCAAAAATCAGACTATCTCAAAAATCCCTGTTTAACTAACGAAAACCATGGCGACAGTTTTAATACGTTCTATAACAAAGACACAATGCTATTTGAATACTCCCGTGATCATATTTTCGATCGCAGTGTGGAATGCAAATTTAAAAATATCACGTTGGAACGTAGGATTCTGATCTGAACGAAAAAATGACTGTCGCGAATATCGTTGATACATGAAAAATGTCACGTTAGGCAGTATGAGGACCTTAATTGACTAGGATTAAAACATATTTGATCGTTCTCGCATTCATATTGATCACTTTTATGTCTCATGTAAGTTAAGCAATATCCCATCTCAAAAATCCCTGTTTAACTAACGAAAACCATGGCGACAGTTTTAATACGTTCTATAACAAAGACACAATGCTATTTGAATACTCCCGTGATCATATTTTCGATCGCAGTGTGGAATGCAAATTTAAAAATATCACGTTGGAACGTAGGATTCTGATCTGAACGAAAAAATGACTGTCGCGAATATCGTTGATACATGAAAAATGTCACGTTAGGCAGTATGAGGACCTTAATTGACTAGGATTAAAACATATTTGATCGTTCTCGCATTCATATTGATCACTTTTATGTCTCATGTAAGTTAAGCAATATCCCATCTCAAAAATCCCTGTTTAACTAACGAAAACCATGGCGACAGTTTTAATACGTTCTATAACAAAGACACAATGCTATTTGAATACTCCCGTGATCATATTTTCGATCGCAGTGTGGAATGCAAATTTAAAAATATCACGTTGGAACGTAGGATTCTGATCTGAACGAAAAAATGACTGTCGCGAATATCGTTGATACATGAAAAATGTCACGTTAGGCAGTATGAGGACCTTAATTGACTAGGATTAAAACATATTTGATCGTTCTCGCATTCATATTGATCACTTTTATGTCTCATGTAAGTTAAGCAATATCCCATCTCAAAAATCCCTGTTTAACTAACGAAAACCATGGCGACAGTTTTAATACGTTCGATAACAAAGACACAATGCTATTTGAATACTCCCGTGATCATATTTTCGATCGCAGTGTGGAATGCAAATTTAAAAATATCACGTTGGAACGTAGAATTCTGATCTGAACGAAAAAATTACTGTCGCGAATATCGTTGATACATGAAAAATGTCACGTTAGGCAGTATGAGGACCTTAATTGACTAGGATTAAAACATATTTGATCGTTCTCGCATTCATATTGATCACTTTAATGTCTCATGTAAGTTAAGCAATATCCCATTCAAATGGAGAGTCACTCAAAAAAGTCAAAAATCAGACTATCTCAAAAATCCCTGTTCAACTAACGAAAACCATGGCGACAGTTTTAATACGTTCTATAACAAAGACACAATGCTATTTGAATACTCCCGTGATCATATTTTCGATCGCAGTGTGGAATGCAAATTTAAAAATATCACGTTGGAACGTAGAATTCTGATCTGAACGAAAAAATGACTGTCGCGAATATCGTTGCTACATGAAAAATGTCACGTTAGGCAGTATGAGGACCTTAATTGACTAGGATTAAAACATATTTGATCGTTCTCGCATTCATATTGATCACTTTAATGTCTCATGTAAGTTAAGCAATATCCCATTCAAATGGGGAGTCACTCAAAAAAGTCAAAAATCAGACTATCTCAAAAATCCCTGTTTAACTAACGAAAACCATGGCGACAGTTTTAATACGTTCTATAACAAAGACACAATGCTATTTGAATACTCCCGTGATCATATTTCTGATCGCAGTGTGGAATGCAAATTTAAAAATATCACGTTGGAACGTAGGATTCTGATCTGAACGAAAAAATGACTGTCGCGAATATTGTTGATACATGAAAAATGTCACGTTAGACAGTATGAGGACCTTAATTGACTAGGATTTAAACATATTTGATCGTTCTCGCATTCATATTGATCACTTTAATGTCTCATGTAAGTTAAGCAATATCCCATTCAAATGGGGAGTCACTCAAAAAAGTAAAAAATCAGACTATCTCAAAAATCCCTGTTCAACTAACGAAAACCATGGCGACAGTTTTAATACGTTCTATAACAAAGACACAATGCTATTTGAATACTCCCGTGATCATATTTTCGATCGCAGTGTGGAATGCAAATTTAAAAATATCACGTTGGAACGTAGAATTCTGATCTGAACGAAAAAATGACTGTCGCGAATATCGTTGCTACATGAAAAATGTCACGTTAGGCAGTATGAGGACCTTAATTGACTAGGATTTAAACATATTTGATCGTTCTCGCATTCATTTTGATCACTTTAATGTCTCATGTAAGTTAAGCAATATCCCATTCAAATGGGGAGTCACTCAAAAAAGTCAAAAATGAGACTATCTCAAAAATCCCTGTTTAACTAACGAAAACCATGGCGACAGTTTTGATACGTTCTATAACAAAGACACAATGCTATTTGAATACTCCCGTGATCATATTTTCGATCGCAGTGTGGAATGCAAATTTAAAAATATCACGTTGGAACGTAGAATTCTGATCTGAACGAAAAAATGACTGTCGCGAATATCGTTGATACATGAAAAATGTCACGTTAGGCAGTATGAGGACCTTAATTGACTAGGATTAAAACATATTTGATCGTTCTCGCATTCATATTGATCACTTTAAGGTCTCATGTAAGTTAAGCAATATCCCATTCAAATGGGGAGTCACTCAAAAAAGTCAAAAATCAGACTATCTCAAAAATCCCTGTTTAACTAACGAAAACCATGGCGACAGTTTTGATACGTTCTATAACAAAGACACAATGCTATTTGAATACTCCCGTGATCATATTTTCGATCGCAGTGTGGAATGCAAATTTAAAAATATCACGTTGGAACGTAGAATTCTGATCTGAACGAAAAAATGACTGTCGCGAATATCGTTGCTACATGAAAAATGTCACGTTAGGCAGTATGAGGACCTTAATTGACTAGGATTTAAACATATTTGATCGTTCTCGCATTCATTTTGATCACTTTAATGTCTCATGTAAGTTAAGCAATATCCCATTCAAATGGGGAGTCACTCAAAAAAGTCAAAAATGAGACTATCTCAAAAATCCCTGTTTAACTAACGAAAACCATGGCGACAGTTTTGATACGTTCTATAACAAAGACACAATGCTATTTGAATACTCCCGTGATCATATTTTCGATCGCAGTGTGGAATGCAAATTTAAAAATATCACGTTGGAACGTAGAATTCTGATCTGAACGAAAAAATTACTGTCGCGAATATCGTTGATACATGAAAAATGTCACGTTAGGCAGTATGAGGACCTTAATTGACTAGGATTAAAACATATTTGATCGTTCTCGCATTCATATTGATCACTTTAAGGTCTCATGTAAGTTAAGCAATATCCCATTCAAATGGGGAGTCACTCAAAAAAGTCAAAAATCAGACTATCTCAAAAATCCCTGTTTAACTAACGAAAACCATGGCGACAGTTTTGATACGTTCTATAACAAAGACACAATGCTATTTGAATACTCCCGTGATCATATTTTCGATCGCAGTGTGGAATGCAAATTTAAAAATATCACGTTGGAACGTAGAATTCTGATCTGAACGAAAAAATGACTGTCGCGAATATCGTTGATACATGAAAAATGTCACGTTAGGCAGTATGAGGACCTTAATTGACTAGGATTAAAACATATTTGATCGTTCTCGCATTCATATTGATCACTTTAATGTCTCATGTAAGTTAAGCAATATCCCATTCAAATGGGGAGTCACTCAAAAAAGTCAAAAATCAGACTATCTCAAAAATCCCTGTTCAACTAACGAAAACCATGGCGACAGTTTTAATACGTTCTATAACAAAGACACAATGCTATTTGAATACTCCCGTGATCATATTTTCGATCGCAGTGTGGAATGCAAATTTAAAAATATCACGTTGGAACGTAGAATTCTGATCTGAACGAAAAAATGACTGTCGCGAATATCGTTGCTACATGAAAAATGTCACGTTAGGCAGTATGAGGACCTTAATTGACTAGGATTTAAACATATTTGATCGTTCTCGCATTCATTTTGATCACTTTAATGTCTCATGTAAGTTAAGCAATATCCCATTCAAATGGGGAGTCACTCAAAAAAGTCAAAAATGAGACTATCTCAAAAATCCCTGTTTAACTAACGAAAACCATGGCGACAGTTTTAATACGTTCTATAACAAAGACACAATGCTATTTGAATACTCCCGTGATCATATTTTCGATCGCAGTGTGGAATGCAAATTTAAAAATATCACGTTGGAACGTAGGATTCTGATCTGAACGAAAAAATGACTGTCGCGAATATCGTTGATACATGAAAAATGTCACGTAAGGCAGTATGAGGACCTTAATTGACTAGGATTAAAACATATTTGATCGTTCTCGCATTCATATTGATCACTTTAATGTCTCATGTAAGTTAAGCAATATCCCATTCAAATGGGGAGTCACTCAAAAAAGTCAAAAATGAGACTATCTCAAAAATCCCTGTTTAACTAACGAAAACCATGGCGACAGTTTTAATACGTTCTATAACAAAGACACAATGCTATTTGAATACTCCCGTGATCATATTTTCGATCGCAGTGTGGAATGCAAATTTAAAAATATCACGTTGGAACGTAGAATTCTGATCTGAACGAAAAAATGACTGTCGCGAATATCGTTGATACATGAAAAATGTCACGTTAGGCAGTATGAGGACCTTAATTGACTAGGATTAAAACATATTTGATCGTTCTCGCATTCATATTGATCACTTTAATGTCTCATGTAAGTTAAGCAATATCCCATTCAAATGGGGAGTCACTCAAAAAAGTCAAAAATCAGACTATCTCAAAAATCCCTGTTTAACTAACGAAAACCATGGCGACAGTTTTAATACGTTCTATAACAAAGACACAATGCTATTTGAATACTCCCGTGATCATATTTTCGATCGCAGTGTGGAATGCAAATTTAAAAATATCACGTTGGAACGTAGGATTCTGATCTGAACGAAAAAATGACTGTCGCGAATATCGTTGATACATGAAAAATGTCACGTTAGGCAGTATGAGGACCTTAATTGACTAGGATTAAAACATATTTGATCGTTCTCGCATTCATATTGATCACTTTTATGTCTCATGTAAGTTAAGCAATATCCCATCTCAAAAATCCCTGTTTAACTAACGAAAACCATGGCGACAGTTTTAATACGTTCTATAACAAAGACACAATGCTATTTGAATACTCCCGTGATCATATTTTCGATCGCAGTGTGGAATGCAAATTTAAAAATATCACGTTGGAACGTAGGATTCTGATCTGAACGAAAAAATGACTGTCGCGAATATCGTTGATACATGAAAAATGTCACGTTAGGCAGTATGAGGACCTTAATTGACTAGGATTAAAACATATTTGATCGTTCTCGCATTCATATTGATCACTTTTATGTCTCATGTAAGTTAAGCAATATCCCATCTCAAAAATCCCTGTTTAACTAACGAAAACCATGGCGACAGTTTTAATACGTTCTATAACAAAGACACAATGCTATTTGAATACTCCCGTGATCATATTTTCGATCGCAGTGTGGAATGCAAATTTAAAAATATCACGTTGGAACGTAGAATTCTGATCTGAACGAAAAAATTACTGTCGCGAATATCGTTGATACATGAAAAATGTCACGTTAGGCAGTATGAGGACCTTAATTGACTAGGATTAAAACATATTTGATCGTTCTCGCATTCATATTGATCACTTTAATGTCTCATGTAAGTTAAGCAATATCCCATTCAAATGGGGAGTCACTCAAAAAAGTCAAAAATGAGACTATCTCAAAAATCCCTGTTCAACTAACGAAAACCATGGCGACAGTTTTAATACGTTCTATAACAAAGACACAATGCTATTTGAATACTCCCGTGATCATATTTCTGATCGCAGTGTGGAATGCAAATTTAAAAATATCACGTTGGAACGTAGGATTCTGATCTGAACGAAAAAATGACTGTCGCGAATATTGTTGATACATGAAAAATGTCACGTTAGACAGTATGAGGACCTTAATTGACTAGGATTTAAACATATTTGATCGTTCTCGCATTCATTTTGATCACTTTAATGTCTCATGTAAGTTAAGCAATATCCCATTCAAATGGGGAGTCACTCAAAAAAGTCAAAAATGAGACTATCTCAAAAATCCCTGTTTAACTAACGAAAACCATGGCGACAGTTTTGATACGTTCTATAACAAAGACACAATGCTATTTGAATACTCCCGTGATCATATTTTCGATCGCAGTGTGGAATGCAAATTTAAAAATATCACGTTGGAACGTAGAATTCTGATCTGAACGAAAAAATGACTGTCGCGAATATCGTTGCTACATGAAAAATGTCACGTTAGGCAGTATGAGGACCTTAATTGACTAGGATTTAAACATATTTGATCGTTCTCGCATTCATTTTGATCACTTTAATGTCTCATGTAAGTTAAGCAATATCCCATTCAAATGGGGAGTCACTCAAAAAAGTCAAAAATGAGACTATCTCAAAAATCCCTGTTTAACTAACGAAAACCATGGCGACAGTTTTGATACGTTCTATAACAAAGACACAATGCTATTTGAATACTCCCGTGATCATATTTTCGATCGCAGTGTGGAATGCAAATTTAAAAATATCACGTTGGAACGTAGAATTCTGATCTGAACGAAAAAATGACTGTCGCGAATATCGTTGATACATGAAAAATGTCACGTTAGGCAGTATGAGGACCTTAATTGACTAGGATTAAAACATATTTGATCGTTCTCGCATTCATATTGATCACTTTAAGGTCTCATGTAAGTTAAGCAATATCCCATTCAAATGGGGAGTCACTCAAAAAAGTCAAAAATCAGACTATCTCAAAAATCCCTGTTTAACTAACGAAAACCATGGCGACAGTTTTGATACGTTCTATAACAAAGACACAATGCTATTTGAATACTCCCGTGATCATATTTTCGATCGCAGTGTGGAATGCAAATTTAAAAATATCACGTTGGAACGTAGAATTCTGATCTGAACGAAAAAATGACTGTCGCGAATATCGTTGATACATGAAAAATGTCACGTTAGGCAGTATGAGGACCTTAATTGACTAGGATTAAAACATATTTGATCGTTCTCGCATTCATATTGATCACTTTAATGTCTCATGTAAGTTAAGCAATATCCCATTCAAATGGGGAGTCACTCAAAAAAGTCAAAAATCAGACTATCTCAAAAATCCCTGTTTAACTAACGAAAACCATGGCGACAGTTTTAATACGTTCTATAACAAAGACACAATGCTATTTGAATACTCCCGTGATCATATTTTCGATCGCAGTGTGGAATGCAAATTTAAAAATATCACGTTGGAACGTAGGATTCTGATCTGAACGAAAAAATGACTGTCGCGAATATCGTTGATACATGAAAAATGTCACGTTAGGCAGTATGAGGACCTTAATTGACTAGGATTAAAACATATTTGATCGTTCTCGCATTCATATTGATCACTTTTATGTCTCATGTAAGTTAAGCAATATCCCATCTCAAAAATCCCTGTTTAACTAACGAAAACCATGGCGACAGTTTTAATACGTTCTATAACAAAGACACAATGCTATTTGAATACTCCCGTGATCATATTTTCGATCGCAGTGTGGAATGCAAATTTAAAAATATCACGTTGGAACGTAGGATTCTGATCTGAACGAAAAAATGACTGTCGCGAATATCGTTGATACATGAAAAATGTCACGTTAGGCAGTATGAGGACCTTAATTGACTAGGATTAAAACATATTTGATCGTTCTCGCATTCATATTGATCACTTTTATGTCTCATGTAAGTTAAGCAATATCCCATCTCAAAAATCCCTGTTTAACTAACGAAAACCATGGCGACAGTTTTAATACGTTCTATAACAAAGACACAATGCTATTTGAATACTCCCGTGATCATATTTTCGATCGCAGTGTGGAATGCAAATTTAAAAATATCACGTTGGAACGTAGGATTCTGATCTGAACGAAAAAATGACTGTCGCGAATATCGTTGATACATGAAAAATGTCACGTTAGGCAGTATGAGGACCTTAATTGACTAGGATTAAAACATATTTGATCGTTCTCGCATTCATATTGATCACTTTTATGTCTCATGTAAGTTAAGCAATATCCCATCTCAAAAATCCCTGTTTAACTAACGAAAACCATGGCGACAGTTTTAATACGTTCGATAACAAAGACACAATGCTATTTGAATACTCCCGTGATCATATTTTCGATCGCAGTGTGGAATGCAAATTTAAAAATATCACGTTGGAACGTAGAATTCTGATCTGAACGAAAAAATTACTGTCGCGAATATCGTTGATACATGAAAAATGTCACGTTAGGCAGTATGAGGACCTTAATTGACTAGGATTAAAACATATTTGATCGTTCTCGCATTCATATTGATCACTTTAATGTCTCATGTAAGTTAAGCAATATCCCATTCAAATGGAGAGTCACTCAAAAAAGTCAAAAATCAGACTATCTCAAAAATCCCTGTTCAACTAACGAAAACCATGGCGACAGTTTTAATACGTTCTATAACAAAGACACAATGCTATTTGAATACTCACGTGATCATATTTTCGATCGCAGTGTGGAATGCAAATTTAAAAATATCACGTTGGAACGTAGAATTCTGATCTGAACGAAAAAATGACTGTCGCGAATATCGTTGCTACATGAAAAATGTCACGTTAGGCAGTATGAGGACCTTAATTGACTAGGATTAAAACATATTTGATCGTTCTCGCATTCATATTGATCACTTTAATGTCTCATGTAAGTTAAGCAATATCCCATTCAAATGGGGAGTCACTCAAAAAAGTCAAAAATCAGACTATCTCAAAAATCCCTGTTTAACTAACGAAAACCATGGCGACAGTTTTAATACGTTCTATAACAAAGACACAATGCTATTTGAATACTCCCGTGATCATATTTCTGATCGCAGTGTGGAATGCAAATTTAAAAATATCACGTTGGAACGTAGGATTCTGATCTGAACGAAAAAATGACTGTCGCGAATATTGTTGATACATGAAAAATGTCACGTTAGACAGTATGAGGACCTTAATTGACTAGGATTTAAACATATTTGATCGTTCTCGCATTCATATTGATCACTTTAATGTCTCATGTAAGTTAAGCAATATCCCATTCAAATGGGGAGTCACTCAAAAAAGTAAAAAATCAGACTATCTCAAAAATCCCTGTTCAACTAACGAAAACCATGGCGACAGTTTTAATACGTTCTATAACAAAGACACAATGCTATTTGAATACTCCCGTGATCATATTTTCGATCGCAGTGTGGAATGCAAATTTAAAAATATCACGTTGGAACGTAGAATTCTGATCTGAACGAAAAAATGACTGTCGCGAATATCGTTGCTACATGAAAAATGTCACGTTAGGCAGTATGAGGACCTTAATTGACTAGGATTTAAACATATTTGATCGTTCTCGCATTCATTTTGATCACTTTAATGTCTCATGTAAGTTAAGCAATATCCCATTCAAATGGGGAGTCACTCAAAAAAGTCAAAAATGAGACTATCTCAAAAATCCCTGTTTAACTAACGAAAACCATGGCGACAGTTTTGATACGTTCTATAACAAAGACACAATGCTATTTGAATACTCCCGTGATCATATTTTCGATCGCAGTGTGGAATGCAAATTTAAAAATATCACGTTGGAACGTAGAATTCTGATCTGAACGAAAAAATGACTGTCGCGAATATCGTTGATACATGAAAAATGTCACGTTAGGCAGTATGAGGACCTTAATTGACTAGGATTAAAACATATTTGATCGTTCTCGCATTCATATTGATCACTTTAAGGTCTCATGTAAGTTAAGCAATATCCCATTCAAATGGGGAGTCACTCAAAAAAGTCAAAAATCAGACTATCTCAAAAATCCCTGTTTAACTAACGAAAACCATGGCGACAGTTTTGATACGTTCTATAACAAAGACACAATGCTATTTGAATACTCCCGTGATCATATTTTCGATCGCAGTGTGGAATGCAAATTTAAAAATATCACGTTGGAACGTAGAATTCTGATCTGAACGAAAAAATGACTGTCGCGAATATCGTTGCTACATGAAAAATGTCACGTTAGGCAGTATGAGGACCTTAATTGACTAGGATTTAAACATATTTGATCGTTCTCGCATTCATTTTGATCACTTTAATGTCTCATGTAAGTTAAGCAATATCCCATTCAAATGGGGAGTCACTCAAAAAAGTCAAAAATGAGACTATCTCAAAAATCCCTGTTTAACTAACGAAAACCATGGCGACAGTTTTGATACGTTCTATAACAAAGACACAATGCTATTTGAATACTCCCGTGATCATATTTTCGATCGCAGTGTGGAATGCAAATTTAAAAATATCACGTTGGAACGTAGAATTCTGATCTGAACGAAAAAATTACTGTCGCGAATATCGTTGATACATGAAAAATGTCACGTTAGGCAGTATGAGGACCTTAATTGACTAGGATTAAAACATATTTGATCGTTCTCGCATTCATATTGATCACTTTAAGGTCTCATGTAAGTTAAGCAATATCCCATTCAAATGGGGAGTCACTCAAAAAAGTCAAAAATCAGACTATCTCAAAAATCCCTGTTTAACTAACGAAAACCATGGCGACAGTTTTGATACGTTCTATAACAAAGACACAATGCTATTTGAATACTCCCGTGATCATATTTTCGATCGCAGTGTGGAATGCAAATTTAAAAATATCACGTTGGAACGTAGAATTCTGATCTGAACGAAAAAATGACTGTCGCGAATATCGTTGATACATGAAAAATGTCACGTTAGGCAGTATGAGGACCTTAATTGACTAGGATTAAAACATATTTGATCGTTCTCGCATTCATATTGATCACTTTAATGTCTCATGTAAGTTAAGCAATATCCCATTCAAATGGGGAGTCACTCAAAAAAGTCAAAAATCAGACTATCTCAAAAATCCCTGTTCAACTAACGAAAACCATGGCGACAGTTTTAATACGTTCTATAACAAAGACACAATGCTATTTGAATACTCCCGTGATCATATTTTCGATCGCAGTGTGGAATGCAAATTTAAAAATATCACGTTGGAACGTAGAATTCTGATCTGAACGAAAAAATGACTGTCGCGAATATCGTTGCTACATGAAAAATGTCACGTTAGGCAGTATGAGGACCTTAATTGACTAGGATTTAAACATATTTGATCGTTCTCGCATTCATTTTGATCACTTTAATGTCTCATGTAAGTTAAGCAATATCCCATTCAAATGGGGAGTCACTCAAAAAAGTCAAAAATGAGACTATCTCAAAAATCCCTGTTTAACTAACGAAAACCATGGCGACAGTTTTAATACGTTCTATAACAAAGACACAATGCTATTTGAATACTCCCGTGATCATATTTTCGATCGCAGTGTGGAATGCAAATTTAAAAATATCACGTTGGAACGTAGGATTCTGATCTGAACGAAAAAATGACTGTCGCGAATATCGTTGATACATGAAAAATGTCACGTAAGGCAGTATGAGGACCTTAATTGACTAGGATTAAAACATATTTGATCGTTCTCGCATTCATATTGATCACTTTAATGTCTCATGTAAGTTAAGCAATATCCCATTCAAATGGGGAGTCACTCAAAAAAGTCAAAAATGAGACTATCTCAAAAATCCCTGTTTAACTAACGAAAACCATGGCGACAGTTTTGATACGTTCTATAACAAAGACACAATGCTATTTGAATACTCCCGTGATCATATTTTCGATCGCAGTGTGGAATGCAAATTTAAAAATATCACGTTGGAACGTAGGATTCTGATCTGAACGAAAAAATGACTGTCGCGAATATCGTTGATACATGAAAAATGTCACGTTAGGCAGTATGAGGACCTTAATTGACTAGGATTAAAACATATTTGATCGTTCTCGCATTCATATTGATCACTTTTATGTCTCATGTAAGTTAAGCAATATCCCATCTCAAAAATCCCTGTTTAACTAACGAAAACCATTGCGACAGTTTTAATACGTTCTATAACAAAGACACAATGCTATTTGAATACTCCCGTGATCATATTTTCGATCGCAGTGTGGAATGCAAATTTAAAAATATCACGTTGGAACGTAGAATTCTGATCTGAACGAAAAAATGACTGTCGCGAATATCGTTGATACATGAAAAATGTCACGTTAGGCAGTATGAGGACCTTAATTGACTAGGATTAAAACATATTTGATCGTTCTCGCATTCATATTGATCACTTTAATGTCTCATGTAAGTTAAGCAATATCCCATTCAAATGGGGAGTCACTCAAAAAAGTCAAAAATCAGACTATCTCAAAAATCCCTGTTTAACTAACGAAAACCATGGCGACAGTTTTAATACGTTCTATAACAAAGACACAATGCTATTTGAATACTCCCGTGATCATATTTCTGATCGCAGTGTGGAATGCAAATTTAAAAATATCACGTTGGAACGTAGGATTCTGATCTGAACGAAAAAATGACTGTCGCGAATATTGTTGATACATGAAAAATGTCACGTTAGACAGTATGAGGACCTTAATTGACTAGGATTTAAACATATTTGATCGTTCTCGCATTCATATTGATCACTTTAATGTCTCATGTAAGTTAAGCAATATCCCATTCAAATGGGGAGTCACTCAAAAAAGTAAAAAATCAGACTATCTCAAAAATCCCTGTTCAACTAACGAAAACCATGGCGACAGTTTTAATACGTTCTATAACAAAGACACAATGCTATTTGAATACTCCCGTGATCATATTTTCGATCGCAGTGTGGAATGCAAATTTAAAAATATCACGTTGGAACGTAGAATTCTGATCTGAACGAAAAAATGACTGTCGCGAATATCGTTGCTACATGAAAAATGTCACGTTAGGCAGTATGAGGACCTTAATTGACTAGGATTTAAACATATTTGATCGTTCTCGCATTCATTTTGATCACTTTAATGTCTCATGTAAGTTAAGCAATATCCCATTCAAATGGGGAGTCACTCAAAAAAGTCAAAAATGAGACTATCTCAAAAATCCCTGTTTAACTAACGAAAACCATGGCGACAGTTTTGATACGTTCTATAACAAAGACACAATGCTATTTGAATACTCCCGTGATCATATTTTCGATCGCAGTGTGGAATGCAAATTTAAAAATATCACGTTGGAATGTAGAATTCTGATCTGAACGAAAAAATGACTGTCGCGAATATCGTTGATACATGAAAAATGTCACGTTAGGCAGTATGAGGACCTTAATTGACTAGGATTAAAACATATTTGATCGTTCTCGCATTCATATTGATCACTTTAAGGTCTCATGTAAGTTAAGCAATATCCCATTCAAATGGGGAGTCACTCAAAAAAGTCAAAAATCAGACTATCTCAAAAATCCCTGTTTAACTAACGAAAACCATGGCGACAGTTTTGATACGTTCTATAACAAAGACACAATGCTATTTGAATACTCCCGTGATCATATTTTCGATCGCAGTGTGGAATGCAAATTTAAAAATATCACGTTGGAACGTAGAATTCTGATCTGAACGAAAAAATGACTGTCGCGAATATCGTTGATACATGAAAAATGTCACGTTAGGCAGTATGAGGACCTTAATTGACTAGGATTAAAACATATTTGATCGTTCTCGCATTCATATTGATCACTTTAATGTCTCATGTAAGTTAAGCAATATCCCATTCAAATGGGGAGTCACTCAAAAAAGTCAAAAATCAGACTATCTCAAAAATCCCTGTTTAACTAACGAAAACCATGGCGACAGTTTTAATACGTTCTATAACAAAGACACAATGCTATTTGAATACTCCCGTGATCATATTTTCGATCGCAGTGTGGAATGCAAATTTAAAAATATCACGTTGGAACGTAGGATTCTGATCTGAACGAAAAAATGACTGTCGCGAATATCGTTGATACATGAAAAATGTCACGTTAGGCAGTATGAGGACCTTAATTGACTAGGATTAAAACATATTTGATCGTTCTCGCATTCATATTGATCACTTTTATGTCTCATGTAAGTTAAGCAATATCCCATCTCAAAAATCCCTGTTTAACTAACGAAAACCATGGCGACAGTTTTAATACGTTCTATAACAAAGACACAATGCTATTTGAATACTCCCGTGATCATATTTTCGATCGCAGTGTGGAATGCAAATTTAAAAATATCACGTTGGAACGTAGGATTCTGATCTGAACGAAAAAATGACTGTCGCGAATATCGTTGATACATGAAAAATGTCACGTTAGGCAGTATGAGGACCTTAATTGACTAGGATTAAAACATATTTGATCGTTCTCGCATTCATATTGATCACTTTTATGTCTCATGTAAGTTAAGCAATATCCCATCTCAAAAATCCCTGTTTAACTAACGAAAACCATGGCGACAGTTTTAATACGTTCTATAACAAAGACACAATGCTATTTGAATACTCCCGTGATCATATTTTCGATCGCAGTGTGGAATGCAAATTTAAAAATATCACGTTGGAACGTAGGATTCTGATCTGAACGAAAAAATGACTGTCGCGAATATCGTTGATACATGAAAAATGTCACGTTAGGCAGTATGAGGACCTTAATTTATTTATTTATTTATTTATTTATTAAATTATTCAAACACAGCCAAAATGGCCTTTACATTGAATACAAAACATAAAATCTGCAGCTTTAACAAATGTAAACTATAATAAAAATATATATACAAAGGATATAAAAAAGAAAAAAAAAATGGATTCAGTAGATGGCTTTTCGAAGCTGCCTCTTGAATGACCTGATGGGCATTGAAAGATCCAGGGAAGGGTGAGTACTCGAAATGGCATTGAAAGAGGTAGGGAGTCTGTAAAAAAGTGATCTCTGAGAGAGAGAAAGACGGAATTTAGGTTGGTGTAGTAGGTGGTTATTACGGAAGGAGCGAGAGGGAATGTGGAGTGAAAAGAAAGGCATCATATCTGAGGATCGGAACTTGCCATTTAAGGCATTGTAAATGAAGGAAATATCATGGAAATTCCTACGGGAGGATAGTGGGACCAATGATAGGGCAGACATTACTTCAGAGCGAGAAGAATTACGGAGGTGAGGAACACGGTGTCGGACTACTGAAATAAAGAAATTAACTGGGCGTTCAAGAATTTTAAGGTTGGAGGGGCTGGCAGTGGAGTAAATGACGGAGCAGTACTCGAGGATTGGGAGAACGCAACCGGTGAAAATAGCTCTCATGGCGATTGGATCGGTAACAGAAGTGAGTCGATAAAGAACTCCTACAACTGACATGGCCTTGGATTTCATTTTGTTAAGGTGCGGAAGAAAAGTTAGTTTGGGGTCGAAAGTAACACCCAGGTCATTGATGGAGGAAGCAATCGGAACAATTTCATTAAAAATAGTATATTTATGAGGAGTGGGGGTGCGTTTTAAAGAAAAAGGTATGTATTTTGATTTGCTTGTATTAATTTTGAGTTGCCACTGAAGGCACCAAGCCTCGAGGGAATGAAGGGAAGACTGCAAAGACTGAGAGTCAGAAGTATTCTCAACTCTTTTGAATATTTTGCAGTCGTCTGCAAAGAGGAGAATTCCGCATGCGTTAGTAAGCGCACAGCTCGTAATATCGTCAACGAAAAGGGAAAAGAGAAGAGGTCCGAGAACGCTGCCTTGGGGGACACCTGAAAGGATGGGGATGCTCGGAGAAGACGCTCCGTCAAGAACAACTCGCTGAGTGCGGTCGGTTAGGAAATTCGATAGTATAGATAGGAAAGAGCCGTGGATATTGTAGCGATGAGACAGTTTGTGGATAAGAAGGGTGTGGTTGACGGAGTCGAAAGCTTTAGCAAAGTCAATGTAGCAAACGTCTAGTTGAGAAGAGGCTTCGAAAGCAGCGGTGATATGCTGATGTAGGATAGATAGGTTCGTAACAGTGGAGCTAGCAGGAAGGAAGCCATGCTGCTGGGGTGAGATGTAAGCGATAGTAAATGATAGAAGTCGGTCATGAATAACACGTTCGAATAAAATAGAAAGAATAGGGAGGATAGACACAGGACGATAGTTACTTACATCATCTTTTTTGCCGGATTTTAAAATGGGAGTTACAAGTGCTGTTTTCCAAGTTGAAGGAAATGATCCCGCTGAAAAGAATCGATTGAACAATTTACAGAGGGGGATGTGGAGAGTATCAGCTGTTCGGTGCAGAAAGAGTGATCCGAGGCCGTCGGCTCCAGTGGCTTTGTTGGAAGGCAAAGATTTAAGGAGGCGTAGAGTCTCCTCAGGTGTAACAGAGACCACGGTAAGTGAGTGAGAGCAAACCGGATTGAGTGTTGGAAGTTTGAACTGTGGAGTGGAAGGATTGACTTGACGAATTGATTGATTGAAGAATTGACTAGGATTAAAACATATTTGATCGTTCTCGCATTCATATTGATCACTTTTATGTCTCATGTAAGTTAAGCAATATCCCATCTCAAAAATCCCTGTTTAACTAACGAAAACCATGGCGACAGTTTTAATACGTTCGATAACAAAGACACAATGCTATTTGAATACTCCCGTGATCATATTTTCGATCGCAGTGTGGAATGCAAATTTAAAAATATCACGTTGGAACGTAGAATTCTGATCTGAACGAAAAAATTACTGTCGCGAATATCGTTGATACATGAAAAATGTCACGTTAGGCAGTATGAGGACCTTAATTGACTAGGATTAAAACATATTTGATCGTTCTCGCATTCATATTGATCACTTTAATGTCTCATGTAAGTTAAGCAATATCCCATTCAAATGGAGAGTCACTCAAAAAAGTCAAAAATCAGACTATCTCAAAAATCCCTGTTCAACTAACGAAAACCATGGCGACAGTTTTAATACGTTCTATAACAAAGACACAATGCTATTTGAATACTCCCGTGATCATATTTTCGATCGCAGTGTGGAATGCAAATTTAAAAATATCACGTTGGAACGTAGAATTCTGATCTGAACGAAAAAATGACTGTCGCGAATATCGTTGCTACATGAAAAATGTCACGTTAGGCAGTATGAGGACCTTAATTGACTAGGATTAAAACATATTTGATCGTTCTCGCATTCATATTGATCACTTTAATGTCTCATGTAAGTTAAGCAATATCCCATTCAAATGGGGAGTCACTCAAAAAAGTCAAAAATCAGACTATCTCAAAAATCCCTGTTTAACTAACGAAAACCATGGCGACAGTTTTAATACGTTCTATAACAAAGACACAATGCTATTTGAATACTCCCGTGATCATATTTCTGATCGCAGTGTGGAATGCAAATTTAAAAATATCACGTTGGAACGTAGGATTCTGATCTGAACGAAAAAATGACTGTCGCGAATATTGTTGATACATGAAAAATGTCACGTTAGACAGTATGAGGACCTTAATTGACTAGGATTTAAACATATTTGATCGTTCTCGCATTCATATTGATCACTTTAATGTCTCATGTAAGTTAAGCAATATCCCATTCAAATGGGGAGTCACTCAAAAAAGTAAAAAATCAGACTATCTCAAAAATCCCTGTTCAACTAACGAAAACCATGGCGACAGTTTTAATACGTTCTATAACAAAGACACAATGCTATTTGAATACTCCCGTGATCATATTTTCGATCGCAGTGTGGAATGCAAATTTAAAAATATCACGTTGGAACGTAGAATTCTGATCTGAACGAAAAAATGACTGTCGCGAATATCGTTGCTACATGAAAAATGTCACGTTAGGCAGTATGAGGACCTTAATTGACTAGGATTTAAACATATTTGATCGTTCTCGCATTCATTTTGATCACTTTAATGTCTCATGTAAGTTAAGCAATATCCCATTCAAATGGGGAGTCACTCAAAAAAGTCAAAAATGAGACTATCTCAAAAATCCCTGTTTAACTAACGAAAACCATGGCGACAGTTTTGATACGTTCTATAACAAAGACACAATGCTATTTGAATACTCCCGTGATCATATTTTCGATCGCAGTGTGGAATGCAAATTTAAAAATATCACGTTGGAACGTAGAATTCTGATCTGAACGAAAAAATGACTGTCGCGAATATCGTTGATACATGAAAAATGTCACGTTAGGCAGTATGAGGACCTTAATTGACTAGGATTAAAACATATTTGATCGTTCTCGCATTCATATTGATCACTTTAAGGTCTCATGTAAGTTAAGCAATATCCCATTCAAATGGTCACTCAAAAAAGTCAAAAATCAGACTATCTCAAAAATCCCTGTTTAACTAACGAAAACCATGGCGACAGTTTTGATACGTTCTATAACAAAGACACAATGCTATTTGAATACTCCCGTGATCATATTTTCGATCGCAGTGTGGAATGCAAATTTAAAAATATCACGTTGGAACGTAGAATTCTGATCTGAACGAAAAAATGACTGTCGCGAATATCGTTGATACATGAAAAATGTCACGTTAGGCAGTATGAGGACCTTAATTGACTAGGATTAAAACATATTTGATCGTTCTCGCATTCATATTGATCACTTTAATGTCTCATGTAAGTTAAGCAATATCCCATTCAAATGGGGAGTCACTCAAAAAAGTCAAAAATCAGACTATCTCAAAAATCCCTGTTTAACTAACGAAAACCATGGCGACAGTTTTAATACGTTCTATAACAAAGACACAATGCTATTTGAATACTCCCGTGATCATATTTCTGATCGCAGTGTGGAATGCAAATTTAAAAATATCACGTTGGAACGTAGGATTCTGATCTGAACGAAAAAATGACTGTCGCGAATATTGTTGATACATGAAAAATGTCACGTTAGACAGTATGAGGACCTTAATTGACTAGGATTTAAACATATTTGATCGTTCTCGCATTCATATTGATCACTTTAATGTCTCATGTAAGTTAAGCAATATCCCATTCAAATGGGGAGTCACTCAAAAAAGTAAAAAATCAGACTATCTCAAAAATCCCTGTTCAACTAACGAAAACCATGGCGACAGTTTTAATACGTTCTATAACAAAGACACAATGCTATTTGAATACTCCCGTGATCATATTTTCGATCGCAGTGTGGAATGCAAATTTAAAAATATCACGTTGGAACGTAGAATTCTGATCTGAACGAAAAAATGACTGTCGCGAATATCGTTGCTACATGAAAAATGTCACGTTAGGCAGTATGAGGACCTTAATTGACTAGGATTTAAACATATTTGATCGTTCTCGCATTCATTTTGATCACTTTAATGTCTCATGTAAGTTAAGCAATATCCCATTCAAATGGGGAGTCACTCAAAAAAGTCAAAAATGAGACTATCTCAAAAATCCCTGTTTAACTAACGAAAACCATGGCGACAGTTTTGATACGTTCTATAACAAAGACACAATGCTATTTGAATACTCCCGTGATCATATTTTCGATCGCAGTGTGGAATGCAAATTTAAAAATATCACGTTGGAACGTAGAATTCTGATCTGAACGAAAAAATGACTGTCGCGAATATCGTTGATACATGAAAAATGTCACGTTAGGCAGTATGAGGACCTTAATTGACTAGGATTAAAACATATTTGATCGTTCTCGCATTCATATTGATCACTTTAAGGTCTCATGTAAGTTAAGCAATATCCCATTCAAATGGGGAGTCACTCAAAAAAGTCAAAAATCAGACTATCTCAAAAATCCCTGTTTAACTAACGAAAACCATGGCGACAGTTTTGATACGTTCTATAACAAAGACACAATGCTATTTGAATACTCCCGTGATCATATTTTCGATCGCAGTGTGGAATGCAAATTTAAAAATATCACGTTGGAACGTAGAATTCTGATCTGAACGAAAAAATGACTGTCGCGAATATCGTTGATACATGAAAAATGTCACGTTAGGCAGTATGAGGACCTTAATTGACTAGGATTAAAACATATTTGATCGTTCTCGCATTCATATTGATCACTTTAATGTCTCATGTAAGTTAAGCAATATCCCATTCAAATGGGGAGTCACTCAAAAAAGTCAAAAATCAGACTATCTCAAAAATCCCTGTTTAACTAACGAAAACCATGGCGACAGTTTTAATACGTTCTATAACAAAGACACAATGCTATTTGAATACTCCCGTGATCATATTTCTGATCGCAGTGTGGAATGCAAATTTAAAAATATCACGTTGGAACGTAGGATTCTGATCTGAACGAAAAAATGACTGTCGCGAATATTGTTGATACATGAAAAATGTCACGTTAGACAGTATGAGGACCTTAATTGACTAGGATTTAAACATATTTGATCGTTCTCGCATTCATATTGATCACTTTAATGTCTCATGTAAGTTAAGCAATATCCCATTCAAATGGGGAGTCACTCAAAAAAGTAAAAAATCAGACTATCTCAAAAATCCCTGTTCAACTAACGAAAACCATGGCGACAGTTTTAATACGTTCTATAACAAAGACACAATGCTATTTGAATACTCCCGTGATCATATTTTCGATCGCAGTGTGGAATGCAAATTTAAAAATATCACGTTGGAACGTAGAATTCTGATCTGAACGAAAAAATGACTGTCGCGAATATCGTTGCTACATGAAAAATGTCACGTTAGGCAGTATGAGGACCTTAATTGACTAGGATTTAAACATATTTGATCGTTCTCGCATTCATTTTGATCACTTTAATGTCTCATGTAAGTTAAGCAATATCCCATTCAAATGGGGAGTCACTCAAAAAAGTCAAAAATGAGACTATCTCAAAAATCCCTGTTTAACTAACGAAAACCATGGCGACAGTTTTGATACGTTCTATAACAAAGACACAATGCTATTTGAATACTCCCGTGATCATATTTTCGATCGCAGTGTGGAATGCAAATTTAAAAATATCACGTTGGAACGTAGAATTCTGATCTGAACGAAAAAATGACTGTCGCGAATATCGTTGATACATGAAAAATGTCACGTTAGGCAGTATGAGGACCTTAATTGACTAGGATTAAAACATATTTGATCGTTCTCGCATTCATATTGATCACTTTAAGGTCTCATGTAAGTTAAGCAATATCCCATTCAAATGGGGAGTCACTCAAAAAAGTCAAAAATCAGACTATCTCAAAAATCCCTGTTTAACTAACGAAAACCATGGCGACAGTTTTGATACGTTCTATAACAAAGACACAATGCTATTTGAATACTCCCGTGATCATATTTTCGATCGCAGTGTGGAATGCAAATTTAAAAATATCACGTTGGAACGTAGAATTCTGATCTGAACGAAAAAATGACTGTCGCGAATATCGTTGATACATGAAAAATGTCACGTTAGGCAGTATGAGGACCTTAATTGACTAGGATTAAAACATATTTGATCGTTCTCGCATTCATATTGATCACTTTAATGTCTCATGTAAGTTAAGCAATATCCCATTCAAATGGGGAGTCACTCAAAAAAGTCAAAAATCAGACTATCTCAAAAATCCCTGTTTAACTAACGAAAACCATGGCGACAGTTTTAATACGTTCTATAACAAAGACACAATGCTATTTGAATACTCCCGTGATCATATTTTCGATCGCAGTGTGGAATGCAAATTTAAAAATATCACGTTGGAACGTAGGATTCTGATCTGAACGAAAAAATGACTGTCGCGAATATCGTTGATACATGAAAAATGTCACGTTAGGCAGTATGAGGACCTTAATTGACTAGGATTAAAACATATTTGATCGTTCTCGCATTCATATTGATCACTTTTATGTCTCATGTAAGTTAAGCAATATCCCATCTCAAAAATCCCTGTTTAACTAACGAAAACCATGGCGACAGTTTTAATACGTTCTATAACAAAGACACAATGCTATTTGAATACTCCCGTGATCATATTTTCGATCGCAGTGTGGAATGCAAATTTAAAAATATCACGTTGGAACGTAGGATTCTGATCTGAACGAAAAAATGACTGTCGCGAATATCGTTGATACATGAAAAATGTCACGTTAGGCAGTATGAGGACCTTAATTGACTAGGATTAAAACATATTTGATCGTTCTCGCATTCATATTGATCACTTTTATGTCTCATGTAAGTTAAGCAATATCCCATCTCAAAAATCCCTGTTTAACTAACGAAAACCATGGCGACAGTTTTAATACGTTCTATAACAAAGACACAATGCTATTTGAATACTCCCGTGATCATATTTTCGATCGCAGTGTGGAATGCAAATTTAAAAATATCACGTTGGAACGTAGAATTCTGATCTGAACGAAAAAATTACTGTCGCGAATATCGTTGATACATGAAAAATGTCACGTTAGGCAGTATGAGGACCTTAATTGACTAGGATTAAAACATATTTGATCGTTCTCGCATTCATATTGATCACTTTAATGTCTCATGTAAGTTAAGCAATATCCCATTCAAATGGAGAGTCACTCAAAAAAGTCAAAAATCAGACTATCTCAAAAATCCCTGTTCAACTAACGAAAACCATGGCGACAGTTTTAATACGTTCTATAACAAAGACACAATGCTATTTGAATACTCCCGTGATCATATTTTCGATCGCAGTGTGGAATGCAAATTTAAAAATATCACGTTGGAACGTAGGATTCTGATCTGAACGAAAAAATGACTGTCGCGAATATCGTTGATACATGAAAAATGTCACGTTAGGCAGTATGAGGACCTTAATTGACTAGGATTAAAACATATTTGATCGTTCTCGCATTCATATTGATCACTTTATTTCTCATGTAAGTTAAGCAATATCCCATTCAAATGGGGAGTCACTCAAAAAAGTCAAAAATCAGACTATCTCAAAAATCCCTGTTTAACTAACGAAAACCATGGCGACAGTTTTAATACGTTCTATAACAAAGACACAATGCTATTTGAATACTCCCGTGATCATATTTTCGATCGCAGTGTGGAATGCAAATTTAAAAATATCACGTTGGAACGTAGGATTCTGATCTGAACGAAAAAATGACTGTCGCGAATATTGTTGATACATGAAAAATGTCACGTTAGGCAGTATGAGGACCTTAATTGACTACGATTTAAACATATTTGATCGTTCTCGCATTCATTTTGATCACTTTAATGTCTCATGTAAGTTAAGCAATATCCCATTCAAATGGGGAGTCACTCAAAAAAGTCAAAAATGAGACTATCTCAAAAATCCCTGTTTAACTAACGAAAACCATGGCGACAGTTTTGATACGTTCTATAACAAAGACACAATGCTATTTGAATACTCCCGTGATCATATTTTCGATCGCAGTGTGGAATGCAAATTTAAAAATATCACGTTGGAACGTAGAATTCTGATCTGAACGAAAAAATGACTGTCGCGAATATCGTTGATACATGAAAAATGTCACGTTAGGCAGTATGAGGACCTTAATTGACTAGGATTAAAACATATTTGATCGTTCTCGCATTCATATTGATCACTTTAAGGTCTCATGTAAGTTAAGCAATATCCCATTCAAATGGGGAGTCACTCAAAAAAGTCAAAAATCAGACTATCTCAAAAATCCCTGTTTAACTAACGAAAACCATGGCGACAGTTTTGATACGTTCTATAACAAAGACACAATGCTATTTGAATACTCCCGTGATCATATTTTCGATCGCAGTGTGGAATGCAAATTTAAAAATATCACGTTGGAACGTAGAATTCTGATCTGAACGAAAAAATGACTGTCGCGAATATCGTTGATACATGAAAAATGTCACGTTAGGCAGTATGAGGACCTTAATTGACTAGGATTAAAACATATTTGATCGTTCTCGCATTCATATTGATCACTTTAATGTCTCATGTAAGTTAAGCAATATCCCATTCAAATGGGGAGTCACTCAAAAAAGTCAAAAATCAGACTATCTCAAAAATCCCTGTTTAACTAACGAAAACCATGGCGACAGTTTTAATACGTTCTATAACAAAGACACAATGCTATTTGAATACTCCCGTGATCATATTTTCGATCGCAGTGTGGAATGCAAATTTAAAAATATCACGTTGGAACGTAGGATTCTGATCTGAACGAAAAAATGACTGTCGCGAATATCGTTGATACATGAAAAATGTCACGTTAGGCAGTATGAGGACCTTAATTGACTAGGATTAAAACATATTTGATCGTTCTCGCATTCATATTGATCACTTTTATGTCTCATGTAAGTTAAGCAATATCCCATCTCAAAAATCCCTGTTTAACTAACGAAAACCATGGCGACAGTTTTAATACGTTCTATAACAAAGACACAATGCTATTTGAATACTCCCGTGATCATATTTTCGATCGCAGTGTGGAATGCAAATTTAAAAATATCACGTTGGAACGTAGGATTCTGATCTGAACGAAAAAATGACTGTCGCGAATATCGTTGATACATGAAAAATGTCACGTTAGGCAGTATGAGGACCTTAATTGACTAGGATTAAAACATATTTGATCGTTCTCGCATTCATATTGATCACTTTTATGTCTCATGTAAGTTAAGCAATATCCCATCTCAAAAATCCCTGTTTAACTAACGAAAACCATGGCGACAGTTTTAATACGTTCTATAACAAAGACACAATGCTATTTGAATACTCCCGTGATCATATTTTCGATCGCAGTGTGGAATGCAAATTTAAAAATATCACGTTGGAACGTAGAATTCTGATCTGAACGAAAAAATTACTGTCGCGAATATCGTTGATACATGAAAAATGTCACGTTAGGCAGTATGAGGACCTTAATTGACTAGGATTAAAACATATTTGATCGTTCTCGCATTCATATTGATCACTTTATTTCTCATGTAAGTTAAGCAATATCCCATTCAAATGGGGAGTCACTCAAAAAAGTCAAAAATCAGACTATCTCAAAAATCCCTGTTTAACTAACGAAAACCATGGCGACAGTTTTAATACGTTCTATAACAAAGACACAATGCTATTTGAATACTCCCGTGATCATATTTCTGATCGCAGTGTGGAATGCAAATTTAAAAATATCACGTTGGAACGTAGGATTCTGATCTGAACGAAAAAATGACTGTCGCGAATATTGTTGATACATGAAAAATGTCACGTTAGACAGTATGAGGACCTTAATTGACTAGGATTTAAACATATTTGATCGTTCTCGCATTCATATTGATCACTTTAATGTCTCATGTAAGTTAAGCAATATCCCATTCAAATGGGGAGTCACTCAAAAAAGTAAAAAATCAGACTATCTCAAAAATCCCTGTTCAACTAACGAAAACCATGGCGACAGTTTTAATACGTTCTATAACAAAGACACAATGCTATTTGAATACTCCCGTGATCATATTTTCGATCGCAGTGTGGAATGCAAATTTAAAAATATCACGTTGGAACGTAGAATTCTGATCTGAACGAAAAAATGACTGTCGCGAATATCGTTGCTACATGAAAAATGTCACGTTAGGCAGTATGAGGACCTTAATTGACTAGGATTTAAACATATTTGATCGTTCTCGCATTCATTTTGATCACTTTAATGTCTCATGTAAGTTAAGCAATATCCCATTCAAATGGGGAGTCACTCAAAAAAGTCAAAAATGAGACTATCTCAAAAATCCCTGTTTAACTAACGAAAACCATGGCGACAGTTTTGATACGTTCTATAACAAAGACACAATGCTATTTGAATACTCCCGTGATCATATTTTCGATCGCAGTGTGGAATGCAAATTTAAAAATATCACGTTGGAACGTAGAATTCTGATCTGAACGAAAAAATGACTGTCGCGAATATCGTTGATACATGAAAAATGTCACGTTAGGCAGTATGAGGACCTTAATTGACTAGGATTAAAACATATTTGATCGTTCTCGCATTCATATTGATCACTTTAAGGTCTCATGTAAGTTAAGCAATATCCCATTCAAATGGGGAGTCACTCAAAAAAGTCAAAAATCAGACTATCTCAAAAATCCCTGTTTAACTAACGAAAACCATGGCGACAGTTTTGATACGTTCTATAACAAAGACACAATGCTATTTGAATACTCCCGTGATCATATTTTCGATCGCAGTGTGGAATGCAAATTTAAAAATATCACGTTGGAACGTAGAATTCTGATCTGAACGAAAAAATGACTGTCGCGAATATCGTTGATACATGAAAAATGTCACGTTAGGCAGTATGAGGACCTTAATTGACTAGGATTAAAACATATTTGATCGTTCTCGCATTCATATTGATCACTTTAATGTCTCATGTAAGTTAAGCAATATCCCATTCAAATGGGGAGTCACTCAAAAAAGTCAAAAATCAGACTATCTCAAAAATCCCTGTTTAACTAACGAAAACCATGGCGACAGTTTTAATACGTTCTATAACAAAGACACAATGCTATTTGAATACTCCCGTGATCATATTTCTGATCGCAGTGTGGAATGCAAATTTAAAAATATCACGTTGGAACGTAGGATTCTGATCTGAACGAAAAAATGACTGTCGCGAATATTGTTGATACATGAAAAATGTCACGTTAGACAGTATGAGGACCTTAATTGACTAGGATTTAAACATATTTGATCGTTCTCGCATTCATATTGATCACTTTAATGTCTCATGTAAGTTAAGCAATATCCCATTCAAATGGGGAGTCACTCAAAAAAGTAAAAAATCAGACTATCTCAAAAATCCCTGTTCAACTAACGAAAACCATGGCGACAGTTTTAATACGTTCTATAACAAAGACACAATGCTATTTGAATACTCCCGTGATCATATTTTCGATCGCAGTGTGGAATGCAAATTTAAAAATATCACGTTGGAACGTAGAATTCTGATCTGAACGAAAAAATGACTGTCGCGAATATCGTTGCTACATGAAAAATGTCACGTTAGGCAGTATGAGGACCTTAATTGACTAGGATTTAAACATATTTGATCGTTCTCGCATTCATTTTGATCACTTTAATGTCTCATGTAAGTTAAGCAATATCCCATTCAAATGGGGAGTCACTCAAAAAAGTCAAAAATGAGACTATCTCAAAAATCCCTGTTTAACTAACGAAAACCATGGCGACAGTTTTGATACGTTCTATAACAAAGACACAATGCTATTTGAATACTCCCGTGATCATATTTTCGATCGCAGTGTGGAATGCAAATTTAAAAATATCACGTTGGAACGTAGAATTCTGATCTGAACGAAAAAATGACTGTCGCGAATATCGTTGATACATGAAAAATGTCACGTTAGGCAGTATGAGGACCTTAATTGACTAGGATTAAAACATATTTGATCGTTCTCGCATTCATATTGATCACTTTAAGGTCTCATGTAAGTTAAGCAATATCCCATTCAAATGGGGAGTCACTCAAAAAAGTCAAAAATCAGACTATCTCAAAAATCCCTGTTTAACTAACGAAAACCATGGCGACAGTTTTGATACGTTCTATAACAAAGACACAATGCTATTTGAATACTCCCGTGATCATATTTTCGATCGCAGTGTGGAATGCAAATTTAAAAATATCACGTTGGAACGTAGAATTCTGATCTGAACGAAAAAATGACTGTCGCGAATATCGTTGATACATGAAAAATGTCACGTTAGGCAGTATGAGGACCTTAATTGACTAGGATTAAAACATATTTGATCGTTCTCGCATTCATATTGATCACTTTAATGTCTCATGTAAGTTAAGCAATATCCCATTCAAATGGGGAGTCACTCAAAAAAGTCAAAAATCAGACTATCTCAAAAATCCCTGTTTAACTAACGAAAACCATGGCGACAGTTTTAATACGTTCTATAACAAAGACACAATGCTATTTGAATACTCCCGTGATCATATTTTCGATCGCAGTGTGGAATGCAAATTTAAAAATATCACGTTGGAACGTAGGATTCTGATCTGAACGAAAAAATGACTGTCGCGAATATCGTTGATACATGAAAAATGTCACGTTAGGCAGTATGAGGACCTTAATTGACTAGGATTAAAACATATTTGATCGTTCTCGCATTCATATTGATCACTTTTATGTCTCATGTAAGTTAAGCAATATCCCATCTCAAAAATCCCTGTTTAACTAACGAAAACCATGGCGACAGTTTTAATACGTTCTATAACAAAGACACAATGCTATTTGAATACTCCCGTGATCATATTTTCGATCGCAGTGTGGAATGCAAATTTAAAAATATCACGTTGGAACGTAGGATTCTGATCTGAACGAAAAAATGACTGTCGCGAATATCGTTGATACATGAAAAATGTCACGTTAGGCAGTATGAGGACCTTAATTGACTAGGATTAAAACATATTTGATCGTTCTCGCATTCATATTGATCACTTTTATGTCTCATGTAAGTTAAGCAATATCCCATCTCAAAAATCCCTGTTTAACTAACGAAAACCATGGCGACAGTTTTAATACGTTCTATAACAAAGACACAATGCTATTTGAATACTCCCGTGATCATATTTTCGATCGCAGTGTGGAATGCAAATTTAAAAATATCACGTTGGAACGTAGAATTCTGATCTGAACGAAAAAATTACTGTCGCGAATATCGTTGATACATGAAAAATGTCACGTTAGGCAGTATGAGGACCTTAATTGACTAGGATTAAAACATATTTGATCGTTCTCGCATTCATATTGATCACTTTAATGTCTCATGTAAGTTAAGCAATATCCCATTCAAATGGAGAGTCACTCAAAAAAGTCAAAAATCAGACTATCTCAAAAATCCCTGTTCAACTAACGAAAACCATGGCGACAGTTTTAATACGTTCTATAACAAAGACACAATGCTATTTGAATACTCCCGTGATCATATTTTCGATCGCAGTGTGGAATGCAAATTTAAAAATATCACGTTGGAACGTAGAATTCTGATCTGAACGAAAAAATGACTGTCGCGAATATCGTTGCTACATGAAAAATGTCACGTTAGGCAGTATGAGGACCTTAATTGACTAGGATTAAAACATATTTGATCGTTCTCGCATTCATATTGATCACTTTAATGTCTCATGTAAGTTAAGCAATATCCCATTCAAATGGGGAGTCACTCAAAAAAGTCAAAAATCAGACTATCTCAAAAATCCCTGTTTAACTAACGAAAACCATGGCGACAGTTTTAATACGTTCTATAACAAAGACACAATGCTATTTGAATACTCCCGTGATCATATTTTCGATCGCAGTGTGGAATGCAAATTTAAAAATATCACGTTGGAACGTAGGATTCTGATCTGAACGAAAAAATGACTGTCGCGAATATCGTTGATACATGAAAAATGTCACGTTAGGCAGTATGAGGACCTTAATTGACTAGGATTAAAACATATTTGATCGTTCTCGCATTCATATTGATCACTTTTATGTCTCATGTAAGTTAAGCAATATCCCATCTCAAAAATCCCTGTTTAACTAACGAAAACCATGGCGACAGTTTTAATACGTTCTATAACAAAGACACAATGCTATTTGAATACTCCCGTGATCATATTTTCGATCGCAGTGTGGAATGCAAATTTAAAAATATCACGTTGGAACGTAGGATTCTGATCTGAACGAAAAAATGACTGTCGCGAATATCGTTGATACATGAAAAATGTCACGTTAGGCAGTATGAGGACCTTAATTGACTAGGATTAAAACATATTTGATCGTTCTCGCATTCATATTGATCACTTTTATGTCTCATGTAAGTTAAGCAATATCCCATCTCAAAAATCCCTGTTTAACTAACGAAAACCATGGCGACAGTTTTAATACGTTCTATAACAAAGACACAATGCTATTTGAATACTCCCGTGATCATATTTTCGATCGCAGTGTGGAATGCAAATTTAAAAATATCAAGTTGGAACGTAGAATTCTGATCTGAACGAAAAAATTACTGTCGCGAATATCGTTGATACATGAAAAATGTCACGTTAGGCAGTATGAGGACCTTAATTGACTAGGATTAAAACATATTTGATCGTTCTCGCATTCATATTGATCACTTTAATGTCTCATGTAAGTTAAGCAATATCCCATTCAAATGGGGAGTCACTCAAAAAAGTCAAAAATCAGACTATCTCAAAAATCCCTGTTCAACTAACGAAAACCATGGCGACAGTTTTAATACGTTCTATAACAAAGACACAATGCTATTTGAATACTCCCGTGATCATATTTCTGATCGCAGTGTGGAATGCAAATTTAAAAATATCACGTTGGAACGTAGGATTCTGATCTGAACGAAAAAATGACTGTCGCGAATATTGTTGATACATGAAAAATGTCACGTTAGACAGTATGAGGACCTTAATTGACTAGGATTTAAACATATTTGATCGTTCTCGCATTCATATTGATCACTTTAATGTCTCATGTAAGTTAAGCAATATCCCATTCAAATGGGGAGTCACTCAAAAAAGTAAAAAATCAGACTATCTCAAAAATCCCTGTTCAACTAACGAAAACCATGGCGACAGTTTTAATACGTTCTATAACAAAGACACAATGCTATTTGAATACTCCCGTGATCATATTTTCGATCGCAGTGTGGAATGCAAATTTAAAAATATCACGTTGGAACGTAGAATTCTGATCTGAACGAAAAAATGACTGTCGCGAATATCGTTGCTACATGAAAAATGTCACGTTAGGCAGTATGAGGACCTTAATTGACTAGGATTTAAACATATTTGATCGTTCTCGCATTCATTTTGATCACTTTAATGTCTCATGTAAGTTAAGCAATATCCCATTCAAATGGGGAGTCACTCAAAAAAGTCAAAAATGAGACTATCTCAAAAATCCCTGTTTAACTAACGAAAACCATGGCGACAGTTTTGATACGTTCTATAACAAAGACACAATGCTATTTGAATACTCCCGTGATCATATTTTCGATCGCAGTGTGGAATGCAAATTTAAAAATATCACGTTGGAACGTAGAATTCTGATCTGAACGAAAAAATGACTGTCGCGAATATCGTTGATACATGAAAAATGTCACGTTAGGCAGTATGAGGACCTTAATTGACTAGGATTAAAACATATTTGATCGTTCTCGCATTCATATTGATCACTTTAAGGTCTCATGTAAGTTAAGCAATATCCCATTCAAATGGGGAGTCACTCAAAAAAGTCAAAAATCAGACTATCTCAAAAATCCCTGTTTAACTAACGAAAACCATGGCGACAGTTTTGATACGTTCTATAACAAAGACACAATGCTATTTGAATACTCCCGTGATCATATTTTCGATCGCAGTGTGGAATGCAAATTTAAAAATATCACGTTGGAACGTAGAATTCTGATCTGAACGAAAAAATGACTGTCGCGAATATCGTTGATACATGAAAAATGTCACGTTAGGCAGTATGAGGACCTTAATTGACTAGGATTAAAACATATTTGATCGTTCTCGCATTCATATTGATCACTTTTATGTCTCATGTAAGTTAAGCAATATCCCATCTCAAAAATCCCTGTTTAACTAACGAAAACCATGGCGACAGTTTTAATACGTTCTATAACAAAGACACAATGCTATTTGAATACTCCCGTGATCATATTTTCGATCGCAGTGTGGAATGCAAATTTAAAAATATCACGTTGGAACGTAGGATTCTGATCTGAACGAAAAAATGACTGTCGCGAATATCGTTGATACATGAAAAATGTCACGTTAGGCAGTATGAGGACCTTAATTGACTAGGATTAAAACATATTTGATCGTTCTCGCATTCATATTGATCACTTTTATGTCTCATGTAAGTTAAGCAATATCCCATCTCAAAAATCCCTGTTTAACTAACGAAAACCATGGCGACAGTTTTAATACGTTCTATAACAAAGACACAATGCTATTTGAATACTCCCGTGATCATATTTTCGATCGCAGTGTGGAATGCAAATTTAAAAATATCACGTTGGAACGTAGAATTCTGATCTGAACGAAAAAATTACTGTCGCGAATATCGTTGATACATGAAAAATGTCACGTTAGGCAGTATGAGGACCTTAATTGACTAGGATTAAAACATATTTGATCGTTCTCGCATTCATATTGATCACTTTAATGTCTCATGTAAGTTAAGCAATATCCCATTCAAATGGAGAGTCACTCAAAAAAGTAAAAAATCAGACTATCTCAAAAATCCCTGTTCAACTAACGAAAACCATGGCGACAGTTTTAATACGTTCTATAACAAAGACACAATGCTATTTGAATACTCCCGTGATCATATTTCTGATCGCAGTGTGGAATGCAAATTTAAAAATATCACGTTGGAACGTAGGATTCTGATCTGAACGAAAAAATGACTGTCGCGAATATCGTTGATACATGAAAAATGTCACGTTAGACAGTATGAGGACCTTAATTGACTAGGATTTAAACATATTTGATCGTTCTCGCATTCATATTGATCACTTTAATGTCTCATGTAAGTTAAGCAATATCCCATTCAAATGGGGAGTCACTCAAAAAAGTAAAAAATCAGACTATCTCAAAAATCCCTGTTTAACTAACGAAAACCATGGCGACAGTTTTAATACGTTCTATAACAAAGACACAATGCTATTTGAATACTCCCGTGATCATATTTTCGATCGCAGTGTGGAATGCAAATTTAAAAATATCACGTTGGAACGTAGAATTCTGATCTGAACGAAAAAATGACTGTCGCGAATATCGTTGCTACATGAAAAATGTCACGTTAGGCAGTATGAGGACCTTAATTGACTAGGATTTAAACATATTTGATCGTTCTCGCATTCATTTTGATCACTTTAATGTCTCATGTAAGTTAAGCAATATCCCATTCAAATGGGGAGTCACTCAAAAAAGTCAAAAATGAGACTATCTCAAAAATCCCTGTTTAACTAACGAAAACCATGGCGACAGTTTTGATACGTTCTATAACAAAGACACAATGCTATTTGAATACTCCCGTGATCATATTTTCGATCGCAGTGTGGAATGCAAATTTAAAAATATCACGTTGGAACGTAGAATTCTGATCTGAACGAAAAAATGACTGTCGCGAATATCGTTGATACATGAAAAATGTCACGTTAGGCAGTATGAGGACCTTAATTGACTAGGATTAAAACATATTTGATCGTTCTCGCATTCATATTGATCACTTTAAGGTCTCATGTAAGTTAAGCAATATCCCATTCAAATGGGGAGTCACTCAAAAAAGTCAAAAATCAGACTATCTCAAAAATCCCTGTTTAACTAACGAAAACCATGGCGACAGTTTTGATACGTTCTATAACAAAGACACAATGCTATTTGAATACTCCCGTGATCATATTTTCGATCGCAGTGTGGAATGCAAATTTAAAAATATCACGTTGGAACGTAGAATTCTGATCTGAACGAAAAAATGACTGTCGCGAATATCGTTGATACATGAAAAATGTCACGTTAGGCAGTATGAGGACCTTAATTGACTAGGATTAAAACATATTTGATCGTTCTCGCATTCATATTGATCACTTTAATGTCTCATGTAAGTTAAGCAATATCCCATTCAAATGGGGAGTCACTCAAAAAAGTCAAAAATCAGACTATCTCAAAAATCCCTGTTTAACTAACGAAAACCATGGCGACAGTTTTAATACGTTCTATAACAAAGACACAATGCTATTTGAATACTCCCGTGATCATATTTTCGATCGCAGTGTGGAATGCAAATTTAAAAATATCACGTTGGAACGTAGGATTCTGATCTGAACGAAAAAATGACTGTCGCGAATATCGTTGATACATGAAAAATGTCACGTTAGGCAGTATGAGGACCTTAATTGACTAGGATTAAAACATATTTGATCGTTCTCGCATTCATATTGATCACTTTTATGTCTCATGTAAGTTAAGCAATATCCCATCTCAAAAATCCCTGTTTAACTAACGAAAACCATGGCGACAGTTTTAATACGTTCTATAACAAAGACACAATGCTATTTGAATACTCCCGTGATCATATTTTCGATCGCAGTGTGGAATGCAAATTTAAAAATATCACGTTGGAACGTAGGATTCTGATCTGAACGAAAAAATGACTGTCGCGAATATCGTTGATACATGAAAAATGTCACGTTAGGCAGTATGAGGACCTTAATTGACTAGGATTAAAACATATTTGATCGTTCTCGCATTCATATTGATCACTTTTATGTCTCATGTAAGTTAAGCAATATCCCATCTCAAAAATCCCTGTTTAACTAACGAAAACCATGGCGACAGTTTTAATACGTTCTATAACAAAGACACAATGCTATTTGAATACTCCCGTGATCATATTTTCGATCGCAGTGTGGAATGCAAATTTAAAAATATCACGTTGGAACGTAGAATTCTGATCTGAACGAAAAAATTACTGTCGCGAATATCGTTGATACATGAAAAATGTCACGTTAGGCAGTATGAGGACCTTAATTGACTAGGATTAAAACATATTTGATCGTTCTCGCATTCATATTGATCACTTTAATGTCTCATGTAAGTTAAGCAATATCCCATTCAAATGGAGAGTCACTCAAAAAAGTCAAAAATCAGACTATCTCAAAAATCCCTGTTCAACTAACGAAAACCATGGCGACAGTTTTAATACGTTCTATAACAAAGACACAATGCTATTTGAATACTCCCGTGATCATATTTTCGATCGCAGTGTGGAATGCAAATTTAAAAATATCACGTTGGAACGTAGAATTCTGATCTGAACGAAAAAATGACTGTCGCGAATATCGTTGCTACATGAAAAATGTCACGTTAGGCAGTATGAGGACCTTAATTGACTAGGATTAAAACATATTTGATCGTTCTCGCATTCATATTGATCACTTTAATGTCTCATGTAAGTTAAGCAATATCCCATTCAAATGGGGAGTCACTCAAAAAAGTCAAAAATCAGACTATCTCAAAAATCCCTGTTTAACTAACGAAAACCATGGCGACAGTTTTAATACGTTCTATAACAAAGACACAATGCTATTTGAATACTCCCGTGATCATATTTTCGATCGCAGTGTGGAATGCAAATTTAAAAATATCACGTTGGAACGTAGGATTCTGATCTGAACGAAAAAATGACTGTCGCGAATATCGTTGATACATGAAAAATGTCACGTTAGGCAGTATGAGGACCTTAATTGACTAGGATTAAAACATATTTGATCGTTCTCGCATTCATATTGATCACTTTTATGTCTCATGTAAGTTAAGCAATATCCCATCTCAAAAATCCCTGTTTAACTAACGAAAACCATGGCGACAGTTTTAATACGTTCTATAACAAAGACACAATGCTATTTGAATACTCCCGTGATCATATTTTCGATCGCAGTGTGGAATGCAAATTTAAAAATATCACGTTGGAACGTAGGATTCTGATCTGAACGAAAAAATGACTGTCGCGAATATCGTTGATACATGAAAAATGTCACGTTAGGCAGTATGAGGACCTTAATTGACTAGGATTAAAACATATTTGATCGTTCTCGCATTCATATTGATCACTTTTATGTCTCATGTAAGTTAAGCAATATCCCATCTCAAAAATCCCTGTTTAACTAACGAAAACCATGGCGACAGTTTTAATACGTTCTATAACAAAGACACAATGCTATTTGAATACTCCCGTGATCATATTTTCGATCGCAGTGTGGAATGCAAATTTAAAAATATCACGTTGGAACGTAGAATTCTGATCTGAACGAAAAAATTACTGTCGCGAATATCGTTGATACATGAAAAATGTCACGTTAGGCAGTATGAGGACCTTAATTGACTAGGATTAAAACATATTTGATCGTTCTCGCATTCATATTGATCACTTTAATGTCTCATGTAAGTTAAGCAATATCCCATTCAAATGGGGAGTCACTCAAAAAAGTCAAAAATCAGACTATCTCAAAAATCCCTGTTTAACTAACGAAAACCATGGCGACAGTTTTAATACGTTCTATAACAAAGACACAATGCTATTTGAATACTCCCGTGATCATATTTTCGATCGCAGTGTGGAATGCAAATTTAAAAATATCACGTTGGAACGTAGGATTCTGATCTGAACGAAAAAATGACTGTCGCGAATATCGTTGATACATGAAAAATGTCACGTTAGGCAGTATGAGGACCTTAATTGACTAGGATTAAAACATATTTGATCGTTCTCGCATTCATATTGATCACTTTTATGTCTCATGTAAGTTAAGCAATATCCCATCTCAAAAATCCCTGTTTAACTAACGAAAACCATGGCGACAGTTTTAATACGTTCTATAACAAAGACACAATGCTATTTGAATACTCCCGTGATCATATTTTCGATCGCAGTGTGGAATGCAAATTTAAAAATATCACGTTGGAACGTAGGATTCTGATCTGAACGAAAAAATGACTGTCGCGAATATCGTTGATACATGAAAAATGTCACGTTAGGCAGTATGAGGACCTTAATTGACTAGGATTAAAACATATTTGATCGTTCTCGCATTCATATTGATCACTTTTATGTCTCATGTAAGTTAAGCAATATCCCATCTCAAAAATCCCTGTTTAACTAACGAAAACCATGGCGACAGTTTTAATACGTTCTATAACAAAGACACAATGCTATTTGAATACTCCCGTGATCATATTTTCGATCGCAGTGTGGAATGCAAATTTAAAAATATCACGTTGGAACGTAGAATTCTGATCTGAACGAAAAAATTACTGTCGCGAATATCGTTGATACATGAAAAATGTCACGTTAGGCAGTATGAGGACCTTAATTGACTAGGATTAAAACATATTTGATCGTTCTCGCATTCATATTGATCACTTTAATGTCTCATGTAAGTTAAGCAATATCCCATTCAAATGGAGAGTCACTCAAAAAAGTCAAAAATCAGACTATCTCAAAAATCCCTGTTCAACTAACGAAAACCATGGCGACAGTTTTAATACGTTCTATAACAAAGACACAATGCTATTTGAATACTCCCGTGATCATATTTTCGATCGCAGTGTGGAATGCAAATTTAAAAATATCACGTTGGAACGTAGAATTCTGATCTGAACGAAAAAATGACTGTCGCGAATATCGTTGCTACATGAAAAATGTCACGTTAGGCAGTATGAGGACCTTAATTGACTAGGATTTAAACATATTTGATCGTTCTCGCATTCATTTTGATCACTTTAATGTCTCATGTAAGTTAAGCAATATCCCATTCAAATGGGGAGTCACTCAAAAAAGTCAAAAATGAGACTATCTCAAAAATCCCTGTTTAACTAACGAAAACCATGGCGACAGTTTTAATACGTTCTATAACAAAGACACAATGCTATTTGAATACTCCCGTGATCATATTTTCGATCGCAGTGTGGAATGCAAATTTAAAAATATCACGTTGGAACGTAGGATTCTGATCTGAACGAAAAAATGACTGTCGCGAATATCGTTGATACATGAAAAATGTCACGTTAGGCAGTATGAGGACCTTAATTGACTAGGATTAAAACATATTTGATCGTTCTCGCATTCATATTGATCACTTTAAGGTCTCATGTAAGTTAAGCAATATCCCATTCAAATGGGGAGTCACTCAAAAAAGTCAAAAATCAGACTATCTCAAAAATCCCTGTTTAACTAACGAAAACCATGGCGACAGTTTTAATACGTTCTATAACAAAGACACAATGCTATTTGAATACTCCCGTGATCATATTTTCGATCGCAGTGTGGAATGCAAATTTAAAAATATCACGTTGGAACGTAGGATTCTGATCTGAACGAAAAAATGACTGTCGCGAATATCGTTGATACATGAAAAATGTCACGTTAGGCAGTATGAGGACCTTAATTGACTAGGATTAAAACATATTTGATCGTTCTCGCATTCATATTGATCACTTTTATGTCTCATGTAAGTTAAGCAATATCCCATCTCAAAAATCCCTGTTTAACTAACGAAAACCATGGCGACAGTTTTAATACGTTCTATAACAAAGACACAATGCTATTTGAATACTCCCGTGATCATATTTTCGATCGCAGTGTGGAATGCAAATTTAAAAATATCACGTTGGAACGTAGAATTCTGATCTGAACGAAAAAATGACTGTCGCGAATATCGTTGATACATGAAAAATGTCACGTTAGGCAGTATGAGGACCTTAATTGACTAGGATTAAAATATATTTGATCGTTCTCGCATTCATATTGATCACTTTAATGTCTCATGTAAGTTAAGCAATATCCCATTCAAATGGAGAGTCACTCAAAAAAGTCAAAAATCAGACTATCTCAAAAATCCCTGTTCAACTAACGAAAACCATGGCGACAGTTTTAATACGTTCTATAACAAAGACACAATGCTATTTGAATACTCCCGTGATCATATTTTCGATCGCAGTGTGGAATGCAAATTTAAAAATATCACGTTGGAACGTAGAATTCTGATCTGAACGAAAAAATGACTGTCGCGAATATCGTTGCTACATGAAAAATGTCACGTTAGGCAGTATGAGGACCTTAATTGACTAGGATTTAAACATATTTGATCGTTCTCGCATTCATATTGATCACTTTAATGTCTCATGTAAGTTAAGCAATATCCCATTCAAATGGGGAGTCACTCAAAAAAGTCAAAAATGAGACTATCTCAAAAATCCCTGTTTAACTAACGAAAACCATGGCGACAGTTTTGATACGTTCTATAACAAAGACACAATGCTATTTGAATACTCCCGTGATCATATTTTCGATCGCAGTGTGGAATGCAAATTTAAAAATATCACGTTGGAACGTAGAATTCTGATCTGAACGAAAAAATGACTGTCGCGAATATCGTTGATACATGAAAAATGTCACGTTAGGCAGTATGAGGACCTTAATTGACTAGGATTAAAACATATTTGATCGTTCTCGCATTCATATTGATCACTTTAATGTCTCATGTAAGTTAAGCAATATCCCATTCAAATGGGGAGTCACTCAAAAAAGTCAAAAATCAGACTATCTAAAAAATCCCTGTTTAACTAACGAAAACCATGGCGACAGTTTTAATACGTTCTATAACAAAGACACAATGCTATTTGAATACTCCCGTGATCATATTTTCGATCGCAGTGTGGAATGCAAATTTAAAAATATCACGTTGGAACGTAGGATTCTGATCTGAACGAAAAAATGACTGTCGCGAATATCGTTGATACATGAAAAATGTCACGTTAGGCAGTATGAGGACCTTAATTGACTAGGATTAAAACATATTTGATCGTTCTCGCATTCATATTGATCACTTTTATGTCTCATGTAAGTTAAGCAATATCCCATCTCAAAAATCCCTGTTTAACTAACGAAAACCATGGCGACAGTTTTAATACGTTCTATAACAAAGACACAATGCTATTTGAATACTCCCGTGATCATATTTTCGATCGCAGTGTGGAATGCAAATTTAAAAATATCACGTTGGAACGTAGGATTCTGATCTGAACGAAAAAATGACTGTCGCGAATATCGTTGATACATGAAAAATGTCACGTTAGGCAGTATGAGGACCTTAATTGACTAGGATTAAAACATATTTGATCGTTCTCGCATTCATATTTATCACTTTTATGTCTCATGTAAGTTAAGCAATATCCCATATCAAAAATCCCTGTTTAACTAACGAAAACCATGGCGACAGTTTTAATACGTTCTATAACAAAGACACAATGCTATTTGAATACTCCCGTGATCATATTTTCGATCGCAGTGTGGAATGCAAATTTAAAAATATCACGTTGGAACGTAAGAATTCTGATCTGAACGAAAAAATGACTGTCGCAAATATCGTTGATACATGAAAAATGTCACGTAAGGCAGTATGAGGACCTTAATTGACTAGGATTTAAACATATTTGATCGTTCTCGCATTCATATTGATCACTTTAATGTCTCATGTAAGTTAAGCAATATCCCATTCAAATGGGGAGTCACTCAAAAAAGTCAAAAATCAGACTATCTCAAAAATCCCTGTTTAACTAACGAAAACCATGGCGACAGTTTTAATACGTTCTATATCAAAGACACAATGCTATTTGAATGCTACCGTGATCATATTTTCGATCGCAGTGTGGAATGCAAATTTAAAAATATCACGTTGGAACGTAAGAATTCTGATCTGAACGAAAAAATGACTGTCGCAAATATCGTTGATACATGAAAAATGTCACGTAAGGCAGTATGAGGACCTTAATTGACTAGGATTTAAACATATTTGATCGTTCTCGCATTCATATTGATCACTTTATTGTCTCATGTAAGTTAAGCGATATCCCATTCAAATGGGGAGTCACTCAAAAAAGTCAAAAATCACACTATCTCAAAAATCCCTGTTTAACTAACGAAAACCATGGCGACAGTTTTAATACGTTCTATAACAAAGACACAATGCTATTTGAATGCTACCGTGATCATATTTTCGATCGCAGTGTGGAATGCAAATTTAAAAATGTCACGTTGGAACGTAGAATTCTGATCTGAACGAAAAAATGACTGTCGCAAATATCGTTGATACATGAAAAATGTCACGTAAGGCAGTATGAGGACCTTAATTGACTAGGATTTAAACATATTTGATCGTTCTCGCATTCATATTGATCACTTTATTGTCTCATGTAAGTTAAGCGATATCCCATTCAAATGGGGAGTCACTCAAAAAAGTCAAAAATCACACTATCTCAAAAATCCCTGTTTAACTAACGAAAACCATGGCGACAGTTTTAATACGTTCTATAACAAAGACACAATGCTATTTGAATGCTACCGTGATCATATTTTCGATCGCAGTGTGGAATGCAAATTTAAAAATATCACGTTGGAACGTAAGAATTCTGATCTGAACGAAAAAATGACTGTCGCGAATATCGTTGATACATGAAAAATGTCACGTAAGGCAGTATGAGGACCTTAATCGACTAGGATTTAAACATATTTGATCGTTCTCGCATTCATATTGATCACTTTATTGTCTCATGTAAGTTAAGCGATATCCCATTCAAATGGGGAGTCACTCAAAAAAGTCAAAAATCAGACTATCTCAAAAATCCCTGTTTAACTAACGAAAACCATGGCGACAGTTTTAATACGTTCTATAACAAAGACACAATGCTATTTGAATGCTACCGTGATCATATTTTCGATCGCAGTGTGGAATGCAAATTTAAAAATATCACGTTGGAACGTAAGAATTCTGATCTGAACGAAAAAATGACTGTCGCAAATATCGTTGATACATGAAAAATGTCACGTAAGGCAGTATGAGGACCTTAATTGACTAGGATTTAAACATATTTGATCGTTCTCGCATTCATATTGATCACTTTAAGGTCTCATGTAAGTTAAGCAATATCCCATTCAAATGGGGAGTCACTCAAAAAAGTCAAAAATCAGACTATCTCAAAAATCCCTGTTTAACTAACGAAAACCATGGCGACAGTTTTAATACGTTCTATAACAAAGACACAATGCTATTTGAATACTCCCGTGATCATATTTTCGATCGCAGTGTGGAATGCAAATTTAAAAATATCACGTTGGAACGTAGGATTCTGATCTGAACGAAAAAATGACTGTCGCGAATATCGTTGATACATGAAAAATGTCACGTTAGGCAGTATGAGGACCTTAATTGACTAGGATTAAAACATATTTGATCGTTCTCGCATTCATATTGATCACTTTTATGTCTCATGTAAGTTAAGCAATATCCCATCTCAAAAATCCCTGTTTAACTAACGAAAACCATGGCGACAGTTTTAATACGTTCTATAACAAAGACACAATGCTATTTGAATACTCCCGTGATCATATTTTCGATCGCAGTGTGGAATGCAAATTTAAAAATATCACGTTGGAACGTAGAATTCTGATCTGAACGAAAAAATGACTGTCGCGAATATCGTTGATACATGAAAAATGTCACGTTAGGCAGTATGAGGACCTTAATTGACTAGGATTAAAATATATTTGATCGTTCTCGCATTCATATTGATCACTTTAATGTCTCATGTAAGTTAAGCAATATCCCATTCAAATGGAGAGTCACTCAAAAAAGTCAAAAATCAGACTATCTCAAAAATCCCTGTTCAACTAACGAAAACCATGGCGACAGTTTTAATACGTTCTATAACAAAGACACAATGCTATTTGAATACTCCCGTGATCATATTTTCGATCGCAGTGTGGAATGCAAATTTAAAAATATCACGTTGGAACGTAGAATTCTGATCTGAACGAAAAAATGACTGTCGCGAATATCGTTGCTACATGAAAAATGTCACGTTAGGCAGTATGAGGACCTTAATTGACTAGGATTTAAACATATTTGATCGTTCTCGCATTCATATTGATCACTTTAATGTCTCATGTAAGTTAAGCAATATCCCATTCAAATGGGGAGTCACTCAAAAAAGTCAAAAATGAGACTATCTCAAAAATCCCTGTTTAACTAACGAAAACCATGGCGACAGTTTTGATACGTTCTATAACAAAGACACAATGCTATTTGAATACTCCCGTGATCATATTTTCGATCGCAGTGTGGAATGCAAATTTAAAAATATCACGTTGGAACGTAGAATTCTGATCTGAACGAAAAAATGACTGTCGCGAATATCGTTGATACATGAAAAATGTCACGTTAGGCAGTATGAGGACCTTAATTGACTAGGATTAAAACATATTTGATCGTTCTCGCATTCATATTGATCACTTTAATGTCTCATGTAAGTTAAGCAATATCCCATTCAAATGGGGAGTCACTCAAAAAAGTCAAAAATCAGACTATCTAAAAAATCCCTGTTTAACTAACGAAAACCATGGCGACAGTTTTAATACGTTCTATAACAAAGACACAATGCTATTTGAATACTCCCGTGATCATATTTTCGATCGCAGTGTGGAATGCAAATTTAAAAATATCACGTTGGAACGTAGGATTCTGATCTGAACGAAAAAATGACTGTCGCGAATATCGTTGATACATGAAAAATGTCACGTTAGGCAGTATGAGGACCTTAATTGACTAGGATTAAAACATATTTGATCGTTCTCGCATTCATATTGATCACTTTAATGTCTCATGTAAGTTAAGCAATATCCCATTCAAATGGGGAGTCACTCAAAAAAGTCAAAAATCAGACTATCTCAAAAATCCCTGTTTAACTAACGAAAACCATGGCGACAGTTTTAATACGTTCTATAACAAAGACACAATGCTATTTGAATACTCCCGTGATCATATTTTCGATCGCAGTGTGGAATGCAAATTTAAAAATATCACGTTGGAACGTAGGATTCTGATCTGAACGAAAAATTGACTGTCGCGAATATCGTTGATACATGAAAAATGTCACGTTAGGCAGTATGAGGACCTTAATTGACTAGGATTAAAACATATTTGATCGTTCTCGCATTCATATTGATCACTTTTATGTCTCATGTAAGTTAAGCAATATCCCATCTCAAAAATCCCTGTTTAACTAACGAAAACCATGGCGACAGTTTTAATACGTTCTATAACAAAGACACAATGCTATTTGAATACTCCCGTGATCATATTTTCGATCGCAGTGTGGAATGCAAATTTAAAAATATCACGTTGGAACGTAGGATTCTGATCTGAACGAAAAAATGACTGTCGCGAATATCGTTGATACATGAAAAATGTCACGTTAGGCAGTATGAGGACCTTAATTGACTAGGATTAAAACATATTTGATCGTTCTCGCATTCATATTGATCACTTTTATGTCTCATGTAAGTTAAGCAATATCCCATATCAAAAATCCCTGTTTAACTAACGAAAACCATGGCGACAGTTTTAATACGTTCTATAACAAAGACACAATGCTATTTGAATACTCCCGTGATCATATTTTCGATCGCAGTGTGGAATGCAAATTTAAAAATATCACGTTGGAACGTAAGAATTCTGATCTGAACGAAAAAATGACTGTCGCAAATATCGTTGATACATGAAAAATGTCACGTAAGGCAGTATGAGGACCTTAATTGACTAGGATTTAAACATATTTGATCGTTCTCGCATTCATATTGATCACTTTAATGTCTCATGTAAGTTAAGCAATATCCCATTCAAATGGGGAGTCACTCAAAAAAGTCAAAAATCAGACTATCTCAAAAATCCCTGTTTAACTAACGAAAACCATGGCGACAGTTTTAATACGTTCTATATCAAAGACACAATGCTATTTGAATGCTACCGTGATCATATTTTCGATCGCAGTGTGGAATGCAAATTTAAAAATATCACGTTGGAACGTAAGAATTCTGATCTGAACGAAAAAATGAATGTCGCAAATATCGTTGATACATGAAAAATGTCACGTAAGGCAGTATGAGGACCTTAATTGACTAGGATTTAAACATATTTGATCGTTCTCGCATTCATATTGATCACTTTATTGTCTCATGTAAGTTAAGCGATATCCCATTCAAATGGGGAGTCACTCAAAAAAGTCAAAAATCACACTATCTCAAAAATCCCTGTTTAACTAACGAAAACCATGGCGACAGTTTTAATACGTTCTATAACAAAGACACAATGCTATTTGAATGCTACCGTGATCATATTTTCGATCGCAGTGTGGAATGCAAATTTAAAAATGTCACGTTGGAACGTAGAATTCTGATCTGAACGAAAAAATGACTGTCGCAAATATCGTTGATACATGAAAAATGTCACGTAAGGCAGTATGAGGACCTTAATTGACTAGGATTTAAACATATTTGATCGTTCTCGCATTCATATTGATCACTTTATTGTCTCATGTAAGTTAAGCGATATCCCATTCAAATGGGGAGTCACTCAAAAAAGTCAAAAATCACACTATCTCAAAAATCCCTGTTTAACTAACGAAAACCATGGCGACAGTTTTAATACGTTCTATAACAAAGACACAATGCTATTTGAATGCTACCGTGATCATATTTTCGATCGCAGTGTGGAATGCAAATTTAAAAATATCACGTTGGAACGTAAGAATTCTGATCTGAACGAAAAAATGACTGTCGCAAATATCGTTGATACATGAAAAATGTCACGTAAGGCAGTATGAGGACCTTAATCGACTAGGATTTAAACATATTTGATCGTTCTCGCATTCATATTGATCACTTTAATGTCTCATGTAAGTTAAGCAATATCCCATTCAAATGGGGAGTCACTCAAAAAAGTCAAAAATCAGACTATCTCAAAAATCCCTGTTTAACTAACGAAAACCATGGCGACAGTTTTAATACGTTCTATATCAAAGACACAATGCTATTTGAATGCTACCGTGATCATATTTTCGATCGCAGTGTGGAATGCAAATTTAAAAATATCACGTTGGAACGTAAGAATTCTGATCTGAACGAAAAAATGACTGTCGCAAATATCGTTGATACATGAAAAATGTCACGTAAGGCAGTATGAGGACCTTAATTGACTAGGATTTAAACATATTTGATCGTTCTCGCATTCATATTGATCACTTTATTGTCTCATGTAAGTTAAGCGATATCCCATTCAAATGGGGAGTCACTCAAAAAAGTCAAAAATCACACTATCTCAAAAATCCCTGTTTAACTAACGAAAACCATGGCGACAGTTTTAATACGTTCTATAACAAAGACACAATGCTATTTGAATGCTACCGTGATCATATTTTCGATCGCAGTGTGGAATGCAAATTTAAAAATATCACGTTGGAACGTAAGAATTCTGATCTGAACGAAAAAATGACTGTCGCAAATATCGTTGATACATGAAAAATGTCACGTAAGGCAGTATGAGGACCTTAATTGACTAGGATTTAAACATATTTGATCGTTCTCGCATTCATATTGATCACTTTATTGTCTCATGTAAGTTAAGCGATATCCCATTCAAATGGGGAGTCACTCAAAAAAGTCAAAAATCAGACTATCTCAAAAATCCCTGTTCAACTAACGAAAACCATGGCGACAGTTTTAATACGTTCTATAACAAAGACACAATGCTATTTGAATACTCCCGTGATCATATTTTCGATCGCAGTGTGGAATGCAAATTTAAAAATATCACGTTGGAACGTAGAATTCTGATCTGAACGAAAAAATGACTGTCGCGAATATCGTTGATACATGAAAAATGTCACGTTAGGCAGTATGAGGACCTTAATTGACTAGGATTAAAACATATTTGATCGTTCTCGCATTCATATTGATCACTTTTATGTCTCATGTAAGTTAAGCAATATCCCATCTCAAAAATCCCTGTTTAACTAACGAAAACCATGGCGACAGTTTTAATACGTTCTATAACAAAGACACAATGCTATTTGAATACTCCCGTGATCATATTTTCGATCGCAGTGTGGAATGCAAATTTAAAAATATCACGTTGGAACGTAGGATTCTGATCTGAACGAAAAAATGACTGTCGCGAATATCGTTGATACATGAAAAATGTCACGTTAGGCAGTATGAGGACCTTAATTGACTAGGATTAAAACATATTTGATCGTTCTCGCATTCATATTGATCACTTTTATGTCTCATGTAAGTTAAGCAATATCCCATATCAAAAATCCCTGTTTAACTAACGAAAACCATGGCGACAGTTTTAATACGTTCTATAACAAAGACACAATGCTATTTGAATACTCCCGTGATCATATTTTCGATCGCAGTGTGGAATGCAAATTTAAAAATATCACGTTGGAACGTAAGAATTCTGATCTGAACGAAAAAATGACTGTCGCAAATATCGTTGATACATGAAAAATGTCACGTAAGGCAGTATGAGGACCTTAATTGACTAGGATTTAAACATATTTGATCGTTCTCGCATTCATATTGATCACTTTAATGTCTCATGTAAGTTAAGCAATATCCCATTCAAATGGGGAGTCACTCAAAAAAGTCAAAAATCAGACTATCTCAAAAATCCCTGTTTAACTAACGAAAACCATGGCGACAGTTTTAATACGTTCTATATCAAAGACACAATGCTATTTGAATGCTACCGTGATCATATTTTCGATCGCAGTGTGGAATGCAAATTTAAAAATATCACGTTGGAACGTAAGAATTCTGATCTGAACGAAAAAATGACTGTCGCAAATATCGTTGATACATGAAAAATGTCACGTAAGGCAGTATGAGGACCTTAATTGACTAGGATTTAAACATATTTGATCGTTCTCGCATTCATATTGATCACTTTATTGTCTCATGTAAGTTAAGCGATATCCCATTCAAATGGGGAGTCACTCAAAAAAGTCAAAAATCACACTATCTCAAAAATCCCTGTTTAACTAACGAAAACCATGGCGACAGTTTTAATACGTTCTATAACAAAGACACAATGCTATTTGAATGCTACCGTGATCATATTTTCGATCGCAGTGTGGAATGCAAATTTAAAAATGTCACGTTGGAACGTAGAATTCTGATCTGAACGAAAAAATGACTGTCGCAAATATCGTTGATACATGAAAAATGTCACGTAAGGCAGTATGAGGACCTTAATTGACTAGGATTTAAACATATTTGATCGTTCTCGCATTCATATTGATCACTTTATTGTCTCATGTAAGTTAAGCGATATCCCATTCAAATGGGGAGTCACTCAAAAAAGTCAAAAATCACACTATCTCAAAAATCCCTGTTTAACTAACGAAAACCATGGCGACAGTTTTAATACGTTCTATAACAAAGACACAATGCTATTTGAATGCTACCGTGATCATATTTTCGATCGCAGTGTGGAATGCAAATTTAAAAATATCACGTTGGAACGTAAGAATTCTGATCTGAACGAAAAAATGACTGTCGCAAATATCGTTGATACATGAAAAATGTCACGTAAGGCAGTATGAGGACCTTAATCGACTAGGATTTAAACATATTTGATCGTTCTCGCATTCATATTGATCACTTTATTGTCTCATGTAAGTTAAGCGATATCCCATTCAAATGGGGAGTCACTCAAAAAAGTCAAAAATCAGACTATCTCAAAAATCCCTGTTTAACTAACGAAAACCATGGCGACAGTTTTAATACGTTCTATAACAAAGACACAATGCTATTTGAATGCTACCGTGATCATATTTTCGATCGCAGTGTGGAATGCAAATTTAAAAATATCACGTTGGAACGTAAGAATTCTGATCTGAACGAAAAAATGACTGTCGCAAATATCGTTGATACATGAAAAATGTCACGTAAGGCAGTATGAGGACCTTAATTGACTAGGATTTAAACATATTTGATCGTTCTCGCATTCATATTGATCACTTTAATGTCTCATGTAAGTTAAGCAATATCCCATTCAAATGGGGAGTCACTCAAAAAAGTCAAAAATCAGACTATCTCAAAAATCCCTGTTTAACTAACGAAAACCATGGCGACAGTTTTAATACGTTCTATAACAAAGACACAATGCTATTTGAATACTCCCGTGATCATATTTTCGATCGCAGTGTGGAATGCAAATTTAAAAATATCACGTTGGAACGTAGGATTCTGATCTGAACGAAAAATTGACTGTCGCGAATATCGTTGATACATGAAAAATGTCACGTTAGGCAGTATGAGGACCTTAATTGACTAGGATTAAAACATATTTGATCGTTCTCGCATTCATATTGATCACTTTTATGTCTCATGTAAGTTAAGCAATATCCCATCTCAAAAATCCCTGTTTAACTAACGAAAACCATGGCGACAGTTTTAATACGTTCTATAACAAAGACACAATGCTATTTGAATACTCCCGTGATCATATTTTCGATCGCAGTGTGGAATGCAAATTTAAAAATATCACGTTGGAACGTAGGATTCTGATCTGAACGAAAAAATGACTGTCGCGAATATCGTTGATACATGAAAAATGTCACGTTAGGCAGTATGAGGACCTTAATTGACTAGGATTAAAACATATTTGATCGTTCTCGCATTCATATTGATCACTTTTATGTCTCATGTAAGTTAAGCAATATCCCATATCAAAAATCCCTGTTTAACTAACGAAAACCATGGCGACAGTTTTAATACGTTCTATAACAAAGACACAATGCTATTTGAATACTCCCGTGATCATATTCTCGATCGCAGTGTGGAATGCAAATTTAAAAATATCACGTTGGAACGTAAGAATTCTGATCTGAACGAAAAAATGACTGTCGCAAATATCGTTGATACATGAAAAATGTCACGTAAGGCAGTATGAGGACCTTAATTGACTAGGATTTAAACATATTTGATCGTTCTCGCATTCATATTGATCACTTTAATGTCTCATGTAAGTTAAGCAATATCCCATTCAAATGGGGAGTCACTCAAAAAAGTCAAAAATCAGACTATCTCAAAAATCCCTGTTTAACTAACGAAAACCATGGCGACAGTTTTAATACGTTCTATATCAAAGACACAATGCTATTTGAATGCTACCGTGATCATATTTTCGATCGCAGTGTGGAATGCAAATTTAAAAATATCACGTTGGAACGTAAGAATTCTGATCTGAACGAAAAAATGACTGTCGCAAATATCGTTGATACATGAAAAATGTCACGTAAGGCAGTATGAGGACCTTAATTGACTAGGATTTAAACATATTTGATCGTTCTCGCATTCATATTGATCACTTTATTGTCTCATGTAAGTTAAGCGATATCCCATTCAAATGGGGAGTCACTCAAAAAAGTCAAAAATCACACTATCTCAAAAATCCCTGTTTAACTAACGAAAACCATGGCGACAGTTTTAATACGTTCTATAACAAAGACACAATGCTATTTGAATGCTACCGTGATCATATTTTCGATCGCAGTGTGGAATGCAAATTTAAAAATGTCACGTTGGAACGTAGAATTCTGATCTGAACGAAAAAATGACTGTCGCAAATATCGTTGATACATGAAAAATGTCACGTAAGGCAGTATGAGGACCTTAATTGACTAGGATTTAAACATATTTGATCGTTCTCGCATTCATATTGATCACTTTATTGTCTCATGTAAGTTAAGCGATATCCCATTCAAATGGGGAGTCACTCAAAAAAGTCAAAAATCACACTATCTCAAAAATCCCTGTTTAACTAACGAAAACCATGGCGACAGTTTTAATACGTTCTATATCAAAGACACAATGCTATTTGAATGCTACCGTGATCATATTTTCGATCGCAGTGTGGAATGCAAATTTAAAAATATCACGTTGGAACGTAAGAATTCTGATCTGAACGAAAAAATGACTGTCGCAAATATCGTTGATACATGAAAAATGTCACGTAAGGCAGTATGAGGACCTTAATTGACTAGGATTTAAACATATTTGATCGTTCTCGCATTCATATTGATCACTTTATTGTCTCATGTAAGTTAAGCGATATCCCATTCAAATGGGGAGTCACTCAAAAAAGTCAAAAATCACACTATCTCAAAAATCCCTGTTTAACTAACGAAAACCATGGCGACAGTTTTAATACGTTCTATAACAAAGACACAATGCTATTTGAATGCTACCGTGATCATATTTTCGATCGCAGTGTGGAATGCAAATTTAAAAATGTCACGTTGGAACGTAGAATTCTGATCTGAACGAAAAAATGACTGTCGCAAATATCGTTGATACATGAAAAATGTCACGTAAGGCAGTATGAGGACCTTAATTGACTAGGATTTAAACATATTTGATCGTTCTCGCATTCATATTGATCACTTTATTGTCTCATGTAAGTTAAGCGATATCCCATTCAAATGGGGAGTCACTCAAAAAAGTCAAAAATCACACTATCTCAAAAATCCCTGTTTAACTAACGAAAACCATGGCGACAGTTTTAATACGTTCTATAACAAAGACACAATGCTATTTGAATGCTACCGTGATCATATTTTCGATCGCAGTGTGGAATGCAAATTTAAAAATATCACGTTGGAACGTAAGAATTCTGATCTGAACGAAAAAATGACTGTCGCAAATATCGTTGATACATGAAAAATGTCACGTAAGGCAGTATGAGGACCTTAATCGACTAGGATTTAAACATATTTGATCGTTCTCGCATTCATATTGATCACTTTATTGTCTCATGTAAGTTAAGCGATATCCCATTCAAATGGGGAGTCACTCAAAAAAGTCAAAAATCAGACTATCTCAAAAATCCCTGTTTAACTAACGAAAACCATGGCGACAGTTTTAATACGTTCTATAACAAAGACACAATGCTATTTGAATGCTACCGTGATCATATTTTCGATCGCAGTGTGGAATGCAAATTTAAAAATATCACGTTGGAACGTAAGAATTCTGATCTGAACGAAAAAATGACTGTCGCAAATATCGTTGATACATGAAAAATGTCACGTAAGGCAGTATGAGGACCTTAATTGACTAGGATTTAAACATATTTGATCGTTCTCGCATTCATATTGATCACTTTAATGTCTCATGTAAGTTAAGCAATATCCCATTCAAATGGGGAGTCACTCAAAAAAGTCAAAAATCAGACTATCTCAAAAATCCCTGTTTAACTAACGAAAACCATGGCGACAGTTTTAATACGTTCTATAACAAAGACACAATGCTATTTGAATACTCCCGTGATCATATTTTCGATCGCAGTGTGGAATGCAAATTTAAAAATATCACGTTGGAACGTAGGATTCTGATCTGAACGAAAAATTGACTGTCGCGAATATCGTTGATACATGAAAAATGTCACGTTAGGCAGTATGAGGACCTTAATTGACTAGGATTAAAACATATTTGATCGTTCTCGCATTCATATTGATCACTTTTATGTCTCATGTAAGTTAAGCAATATCCCATCTCAAAAATCCCTGTTTAACTAACGAAAACCATGGCGACAGTTTTAATACGTTCTATAACAAAGACACAATGCTATTTGAATACTCCCGTGATCATATTTTCGATCGCAGTGTGGAATGCAAATTTAAAAATATCACGTTGGAACGTAGGATTCTGATCTGAACGAAAAAATGACTGTCGCGAATATCGTTGATACATGAAAAATGTCACGTTTGGCAGTATGAGGACCTTAATTGACTAGGATTAAAACATATTTGATCGTTCTCGCATTCATATTGATCACTTTTATGTCTCATGTAAGTTAAGCAATATCCCATATCAAAAATCCCTGTTTAACTAACGAAAACCATGGCGACAGTTTTAATACGTTCTATAACAAAGACACAATGCTATTTGAATACTCCCGTGATCATATTTTCGATCGCAGTGTGGAATGCAAATTTAAAAATATCACGTTGGAACGTAAGAATTCTGATCTGAACGAAAAAATGACTGTCGCAAATATCGTTGATACATGAAAAATGTCACGTAAGGCAGTATGAGGACCTTAATTGACTAGGATTTAAACATATTTGATCGTTCTCGCATTCATATTGATCACTTTAATGTCTCATGTAAGTTAAGCAATATCCCATTCAAATGGGGAGTCACTCAAAAAAGTCAAAAATCAGACTATCTCAAAAATCCCTGTTTAACTAACGAAAACCATGGCGACAGTTTTAATACGTTCTATATCAAAGACACAATGCTATTTGAATGCTACCGTGATCATATTTTCGATCGCAGTGTGGAATGCAAATTTAAAAATATCACGTTGGAACGTAAGAATTCTGATCTGAACGAAAAAATGACTGTCGCAAATATCGTTGATACATGAAAAATGTCACGTAAGGCAGTATGAGGACCTTAATTGACTAGGATTTAAACATATTTGATCGTTCTCGCATTCATATTGATCACTTTATTGTCTCATGTAAGTTAAGCGATATCCCATTCAAATGGGGAGTCACTCAAAAAAGTCAAAAATCACACTATCTCAAAAATCCCTGTTTAACTAACGAAAACCATGGCGACAGTTTTAATACGTTCTATAACAAAGACACAATGCTATTTGAATGCTACCGTGATCATATTTTCGATCGCAGTGTGGAATGCAAATTTAAAAATGTCACGTTGGAACGTAGAATTCTGATCTGAACGAAAAAATGACTGTCGCAAATATCGTTGATACATGAAAAATGTCACGTAAGGCAGTATGAGGACCTTAATTGACTAGGATTTAAACATATTTGATCGTTCTCGCATTCATATTGATCACTTTATTGTCTCATGTAAGTTAAGCGATATCCCATTCAAATGGGGAGTCACTCAAAAAAGTCAAAAATCACACTATCTCAAAAATCCCTGTTTAACTAACGAAAACCATGGCGACAGTTTTAATACGTTCTATAACAAAGACACAATGCTATTTGAATGCTACCGTGATCATATTTTCGATCGCAGTGTGGAATGCAAATTTAAAAATATCACGTTGGAACGTAAGAATTCTGATCTGAACGAAAAAATGACTGTCGCAAATATCGTTGATACATGAAAAATGTCACGTAAGGCAGTATGAGGACCTTAATCGACTAGGATTTAAACATATTTGATCGTTCTCGCATTCATATTGATCACTTTATTGTCTCATGTAAGTTAAGCGATATCCCATTCAAATGGGGAGTCACTCAAAAAAGTCAAAAATCAGACTATCTCAAAAATCCCTGTTTAACTAACGAAAACCATGGCGACAGTTTTAATACGTTCTATAACAAAGACACAATGCTATTTGAATGCTACCGTGATCATATTTTCGATCGCAGTGTGGAATGCAAATTTAAAAATATCACGTTGGAACGTAAGAATTCTGATCTGAACGAAAAAATGACTGTCGCAAATATCGTTGATACATGAAAAATGTCACGTAAGGCAGTATGAGGACCTTAATTGACTAGGATTTAAACATATTTGATCGTTCTCGCATTCATATTGATCACTTTAATGTCTCATGTAAGTTAAGCGATATCCCATTCAAATGGGGAGTCACTCAAAAAAGTCAAAAATCAGACTATCTCAAAAATCCCTGTTTAACTAACGAAAACCATGGCGACAGTTTTAATACGTTCTATATCAAAGACACAATGCTATTTGAATGCTACCGTGATCATATTTTCGATCGCAGTGTGGAATGCAAATTTAAAAATATCACGTTGGAACGTAAGAATTCTGATCTGAACGAAAAAATGACTGTCGCAAATATCGTTGATACATGAAAAATGTCACGTAAGGCAGTATGAGGACCTTAATTGACTAGGATTTAAACATATTTGATCGTTCTCGCATTCATATTGATCACTTTATTGTCTCATGTAAGTTAAGCGATATCCCATTCAAATGGGGAGTCACTCAAAAAAGTCAAAAAACACACTATCTCAAAAATCCCTGTTTAACTAACGAAAACCATGGCGACAGTTTTAATACGTTCTATAACAAAGACACAATGCTATTTGAATGCTACCGTGATCATATTTTCGATCGCAGTGTGGAATGCAAATTTAAAAATATCACGTTGGAACGTAAGAATTCTGATCTGAACGAAAAAATGACTGTCGCAAATATCGTTGATACATGAAAAATGTCACGTAAGGCAGTATGAGGACCTTAATTGACTAGGATTTAAACATATTTGATCGTTCTCGCATTCATATTGATCACTTTATTGTCTCATGTAAGTTAAGCGATATCCCATTCAAATGGGGAGTCACTCAAAAAAGTCAAAAATCAGACTATCTCAAAAATCCCTGTTCAACTAACGAAAACCATGGCGACAGTTTTAATACGTTCTATAACAAAGACACAATGCTATTTGAATACTCCCGTGATCATATTTTCGATCGCAGTGTGGAATGCAAATTTAAAAATATCACGTTGGAACGTAGAATTCTGATCTGAACGAAAAAATGACTGTCGCGAATATCGTTGATACATGAAAAATGTCACGTTAGGCAGTATGAGGACCTTAATTGACTAGGATTAAAACATATTTGATCGTTCTCGCATTCATATTGATCACTTTTATGTCTCATGTAAGTTAAGCAATATCCCATCTCAAAAATCCCTGTTTAACTAACGAAAACCATGGCGACAGTTTTAATACGTTCTATAACAAAGACACAATGCTATTTGAATACTCCCGTGATCATATTTTCGATCGCAGTGTGGAATGCAAATTTAAAAATATCACGTTGGAACGTAGGATTCTGATCTGAACGAAAAAATGACTGTAGCGAATATCGTTGATACATGAAAAATGTCACGTTAGGCAGTATGAGGACCTTAATTGACTAGGATTAAAACATATTTGATCGTTCTCGCATTCATATTGATCACTTTTATGTCTCATGTAAGTTAAGCAATATCCCATATCAAAAATCCCTGTTTAACTAACGAAAACCATGGCGACAGTTTTAATACGTTCTATAACAAAGACACAATGCTATTTGAATACTCCCGTGATCATATTTTCGATCGCAGTGTGGAATGCAAATTTAAAAATATCACGTTGGACCGTAAGAATTCTGATCTGAACGAAAAAATGACTGTCGCAAATATCGTTGATACATGAAAAATGTCACGTAAGGCAGTATGAGGACCTTAATTGACTAGGATTTAAACATATTTGATCGTTCTCGCATTCATATTGATCACTTTAATGTCTCATGTAAGTTAAGCAATATCCCATTCAAATGGGGAGTCACTCAAAAAAGTCAAAAATCAGACTATCTCAAAAATCCCTGTTTAACTAACGAAAACCATGGCGACAGTTTTAATACGTTCTATATCAAAGACACAATGCTATTTGAATGCTACCGTGATCATATTTTCGATCGCAGTGTGGAATGCAAATTTAAAAATATCACGTTGGAACGTAAGAATTCTGATCTGAACGAAAAAATGACTGTCGCAAATATCGTTGATACATGAAAAATGTCACGTAAGGCAGTATGAGGACCTTAATTGACTAGGATTTAAACATATTTGATCGTTCTCGCATTCATATTGATCACTTTATTGTCTCATGTAAGTTAAGCGATATCCCATTCAAATGGGGAGTCACTCAAAAAAGTCAAAAATCACACTATCTCAAAAATCCCTGTTTAACTAACGAAAACCATGGCGACAGTTTTAATACGTTCTATAACAAAGACACAATGCTATTTGAATGCTACCGTGATCATATTTTCGATCGCAGTGTGGAATGCAAATTTAAAAATGTCACGTTGGAACGTAGAATTCTGATCTGAACGAAAAAATGACTGTCGCAAATATCGTTGATACATGAAAAATGTCACGTAAGGCAGTATGAGGACCTTAATTGACTAGGATTTAAACATATTTGATCGTTCTCGCATTCATATTGATCACTTTATTGTCTCATGTAAGTTAAGCGATATCCCATTCAAATGGGGAGTCACTCAAAAAAGTCAAAAATCACACTATCTCAAAAATCCCTGTTTAACTAACGAAAACCATGGCGACAGTTTTAATACGTTCTATAACAAAGACACAATGCTATTTGAATGCTACCGTGATCATATTTTCGATCGCAGTGTGGAATGCAAATTTAAAAATATCACGTTGGAACGTAAGAATTCTGATCTGAACGAAAAAATGACTGTCGCAAATATCGTTGATACATGAAAAATGTCACGTAAGGCAGTATGAGGACCTTAATCGACTAGGATTTAAACATATTTGATCGTTCTCGCATTCATATTGATCACTTTATTGTCTCATGTAAGTTAAGCGATATCCCATTCAAATGGGGAGTCACTCAAAAAAGTCAAAAATCAGACTATCTCAAAAATCCCTGTTTAACTAACGAAAACCATGGCGACAGTTTTAATACGTTCTATAACAAAGACACAATGCTATTTGAATGCTACCGTGATCATATTTTCGATCGCAGTGTGGAATGCAAATTTAAAAATATCACGTTGGAACGTAAGAATTCTGATCTGAACGAAAAAATGACTGTCGCAAATATCGTTGATACATGAAAAATGTCACGTAAGGCAGTATGAGGACCTTAATTGACTAGGATTTAAACATATTTGATCGTTCTCGCATTCATATTGATCACTTTAATGTCTCATGTAAGTTAAGCAATATCCCATTCAAATGGGGAGTCACTCAAAAAAGTCAAAAATCAGACTATCTCAAAAATCCCTGTTTAACTAACGAAAACCATGGCGACAGTTTTAATACGTTCTATATCAAAGACACAATGCTATTTGAATGCTACCGTGATCATATTTTCGATCGCAGTGTGGAATGCAAATTTAAAAATATCACGTTGGAACGTAAGAATTCTGATCTGAACGAAAAAATGACTGTCGCAAATATCGTTGATACATGAAAAATGTCACGTAAGGCAGTATGAGGACCTTAATTGACTAGGATTTAAACATATTTGATCGTTCTCGCATTCATATTGATCACTTTATTGTCTCATGTAAGTTAAGCGATATCCCATTCAAATGGGGAGTCACTCAAAAAAGTAAAAAATCACACTATCTCAAAAATCCCTGTTTAACTAACGAAAACCATGGCGACAGTTTTAATACGTTCTATAACAAAGACACAATGCTATTTGAATGCTACCGTGATCATATTTTCGATCGCAGTGTGGAATGCAAATTTAAAAATATCACGTTGGAACGTAAGAATTCTGATCTGAACGAAAAAATGACTGTCGCAAATATCGTTGATACATGAAAAATGTCACGTAAGGCAGTATGAGGACCTTAATTGACTAGGATTTAAACATATTTGATCGTTCTCGCATTCATATTGATCACTTTATTGTCTCATGTAAGTTAAGCGATATCCCATTCAAATGGGGAGTCACTCAAAAAAGTCAAAAATCAGACTATCTCAAAAATCCCTGTTTAACTAACGAAAACCATGGCGACAGTTTTAATACGTTCTATAACAAAGACACAATGCTATTTGAATGCTACCGTGATCATATTTTCGATCGCAGTGTGGAATGCAAATTTAAAAATATCACGTTGGAACGTAAGAATTCTGATCTGAACGAAAAAATGACTGTCGCAAATATCGTTGATACATGAAAAATGTCACGTAAGGCAGTATGAGGACCTTAATTGACTAGGATTTAAACATATTTGATCGTTCTCGCATTCATATTGATCACTTTAATGTCTCATGTAAGTTAAGCAATATCCCATTCAAATGGGGAGTCACTCAAAAAAGTCAAAAATCAGACTATCTCAAAAATCCCTGTTTAACTAACGAAAACCATGGCGACAGTTTTAATACGTTCTATAACAAAGACACAATGCTATTTGAATGCTACCGTGATCATATTTTCGATCGCAGTGTGGAATGCAAATTTAAAAATATCACGTTGGAACGTAAGAATTCTGATCTGAACGAAAAAATGACTGTCGCAAATATCGTTGATACATGAAAAATGTCACGTAAGGCAGTATGAGGACCTTAATTGACTAGGATTTAAACATATTTGATCGTTCTCGCATTCATATTGATCACTTTATTGTCTCATGTAAGTTAAGCGATATCCCATTCAAATGGGGAGTCACTCAAAAAAGTCAAAAATCACACTATCTCAAAAATCCCTGTTTAACTAACGAAAACCATGGCGACAGTTTTAATACGTTCTATATCAAAGACACAATGCTATTTGAATGCTACCGTGATCATATTTTCGATCGCAGTGTGGAATGCAAATTTAAAAATATCACGTTGGAACGTAAGAATTCTGATCTGAACGAAAAAATGACTGTCGCAAATATCGTTGATACATGAAAAATGTCACGTAAGGCAGTATGAGGACCTTAATTGACTAGGATTTGATCACTTTAATGTCTCATGTAAGTTAAGCGATATCCCATTCAAATGGGGAGTCACTCAAAAAAGTCAAAAATCAGACTATCTCAAAAATCCCTGTTTAACTAACGAAAACCATGGCGACAGTTTTAATACGTTCTATAACAAAGACACAATGCTATTTGAATGCTACCGTGATCATATTTTCGATCGCAGTGTGGAATGCAAATTTAAAAATATCACGTTGGAACGTAAGAATTCTGATCTGAACGAAAAAATGACTGTCGCAAATATCGTTGATACATGAAAAATGTCACGTAAGGCAGTATGAGGACCTTAATTGACTAGGATTTAAACATATTTGATCGTTCTCGCATTCATATTGATCACTTTAATGTCTCATGTAAGTTAAGCGATATCCCATTCAAATGGGGAGTCACTCAAAAAAGTCAAAAATCAGACTATCTCAAAAATCCCTGTTTAACTAACGAAAACCATGGCGACAGTTTTAATACGTTCTATAACAAAGACACAATGCTATTTGAATGCTACCGTGATCATATTTTCGATCGCAGTGTGGAATGCAAATTTAAAAATATCACGTTGGAACGTAAGAATTCTGATCTGAACGAAAAAATGACTGTCGCAAATATCGTTGATACATGAAAAATGTCACGTAAGGCAGTATGAGGACCTTAATTGACTAGGATTTAAACATATTTGATCGTTCTCGCATTCATATTGATCACTTTAATGTCTCATGTAAGTTAAGCAATATCCCATTCAAATGGGGAGTCACTCAAAAAAGTCAAAAATCAGACTATCTCAAAAATCCCTGTTTAACTAACGAAAACCATGGCGACAGTTTTAATACGTTCTATAACAAAGACACAATGCTATTTGAATGCTACCGTGATCATATTTTCGATCGCAGTGTGGAATGCAAATTTAAAAATATCACGTTGGAACGTAAGAATTCTGATCTGAACGAAAAAATGACTGTCGCAAATATCGTTGATACATGAAAAATGTCACGTAAGGCAGTATGAGGACCTTAATTGACTAGGATTTAAACATATTTGATCGTTCTCGCATTCATATTGATCACTTTATTGTCTCATGTAAGTTAAGCGATATCCCATTCAAATGGGGAGTCACTCAAAAAAGTCAAAAATCACACTATCTCAAAAATCCCTGTTTAACTAACGAAAACCATGGCGACAGTTTTAATACGTTCTATAACAAAGACACAATGCTATTTGAATGCTACCGTGATCATATTTTCGATCGCAGTGTGGAATGCAAATTTAAAAATATCACGTTGGAACGTAAGAATTCTGATCTGAACGAAAAAATGACTGTCGCAAATATCGTTGATACATGAAAAATGTCACGTAAGGCAGTATGAGGACCTTAATTGACTAGGATTTAAACATATTTGATCGTTCTCGCATTCATATTGATCACTTTATTGTCTCATGTAAGTTAAGCGATATCCCATTCAAATGGGGAGTCACTCAAAAAAGTCAAAAATCAGACTATCTCAAAAATCCCTGTTTAACTAACGAAAACCATGGCGACAGTTTTAATACGTTCTATAACAAAGACACAATGCTATTTGAATGCTACCGTGATCATATTTTCGATCGAAGTGTGGAATGCAAATTTAAAAATATCACGTTGGAACGTAAGAATTCTGATCTGAACGAAAAAATGACTGTCGCAAATATCGTTGATACATGAAAAATGTCACGTAAGGCAGTATGAGGACCTTAATTGACTAGGATTTAAACATATTTGATCGTTCTCGCATTCATATTGATCACTTTAATGTCTCATGTAAGTTAAGCGATATCCCATTCAAATGGGGAGTCACTCAAAAAAGTCAAAAATCAGACTATCTCAAAAATCCCTGTTTAACAAACGAAAACCATGGCGACAGTTTTAATACGTTCTATAACAAAGACACAATGCTATTTGAATGCTACCGTGATCATATTTTCGATCGCAGTGTGGAATGCAAATTTAAAAATATCACGTTGGAACGTAAGAATTCTGATCTGAACGAAAAAATGACTGTCGCAAATATCGTTGATACATGAAAAATGTCACGTAAGGCAGTATGAGGACCTTAATTGACTAGGATTTAAACATATTTGATCGTTCTCGCATTCATATTGATCACTTTAATGTCTCATGTAAGTTAAGCAATATCCCATTCAAATGGGGAGTCACTCAAAAAAGTCAAAAATCAGACTATCTCAAAAATCCCTGTTTAACTAACGAAAACCATGGCGACAGTTTTAATACGTTCTATAACAAAGACACAATGCTATTTGAATGCTACCGTGATCATATTTTCGATCGCAGTGTGGAATGCAAATTTAAAAATATCACGTTGGAACGTAAGAATTCTGATCTGAACGAAAAAATGACTGTCGCAAATATCGTTGATACATGAAAAATGTCACGTAAGGCAGTATGAGGACCTTAATTGACTAGGATTTAAACATATTTGATCGTTCTCGCATTCATATTGATCACTTTAATGTCTCATGTAAGTTAAGCGATATCCCATTCAAATGGGGAGTCACTCAAAAAAGTCAAAAATCACACTATCTCAAAAATCCCTGTTTAACTAACGAAAACCATGGCGACAGTTTTAATACGTTCTATAACAAAGACACAATGCTATTTGAATGCTACCGTGATCATATTTTCGATCGCAGTGTGGAATGCAAATTTAAAAATATCACGTTGGAACGTAAGAATTCTGATCTGAACGAAAAAATGACTGTCGCAAATATCGTTGATACATGAAAAATGTCACGTAAGGCAGTATGAGGACCTTAATCGACTAGGATTTAAACATATTTGATCGTTCTCGCATTCATATTGATCACTTTATTGTCTCATGTAAGTTAAGCGATATCCCATTCAAATGGGGAGTCACTCAAAAAAGTCAAAAATCAGACTATCTCAAAAATCCCTGTTTAACTAACGAAAACCATGGCGACAGTTTTAATACGTTCTATAACAAAGACACAATGCTATTTGAATGCTACCGTGATCATATTTTCGATCGCAGTGTGGAATGCAAATTTAAAAATATCACGTTGGAACGTAAGAATTCTGATCTGAACGAAAAAATGACTGTCGCAAATATCGTTGATACATGAAAAATGTCACGTAAGGCAGTATGAGGACCTTAATTGACTAGGATTTAAACATATTTGATCGTTCTCGCATTCATATTGATCACTTTAATGTCTCATGTAAGTTAAGCAATATCCCATTCAAATGGGGAGTCACTCAAAAAAGTCAAAAATCAGACTATCTCAAAAATCCCTGTTTAACTAACGAAAACCATGGCGACAGTTTTAATACGTTCTATAACAAAGACACAATGCTATTTGAATGCTACCGTGATCATATTTTCGATCGCAGTGTGGAATGCAAATTTAAAAATATCACGTTGGAACGTAAGAATTCTGATCTGAACGAAAAAATGACTGTCGCAAATATCGTTGATACATGAAAAATGTCACGTAAGGCAGTATGAGGACCTTAATTGACTAGGATTTAAACATATTTGATCGTTCTCGCATTCATATTGATCACTTTATTGTCTCATGTAAGTTAAGCGATATCCCATTCAAATGGGGAGTCACTCAAAAAAGTCAAAAATCACACTATCTCAAAAATCCCTGTTTAACTAACGAAAACCATGGCGACAGTTTTAATACGTTCTATAACAAAGACACAATGCTATTTGAATGCTACCGTGATCATATTTTCGATCGCAGTGTGGAATGCAAATTTAAAAATATCACGTTGGAACGTAAGAATTCTGATCTGAACGAAAAAATGACTGTCGCAAATATCGTTGATACATGAAAAATGTCACGTAAGGCAGTATGAGGACCTTAATTGACTAGGATTTAAACATATTTGATCGTTCTCGCATTCATATTGATCACTTTATTGTCTCATGTAAGTTAAGCGATATCCCATTCAAATGGGGAGTCACTCAAAAAAGTCAAAAATCAGACTATCTCAAAAATCCCTGTTTAACTAACGAAAACCATGGCGACAGTTTTAATACGTTCTATAACAAAGACACAATGCTATTTGAATGCTACCGTGATCATATTTTCGATCGCAGTGTGGAATGCAAATTTAAAAATATCACGTTGGAACGTAAGAATTCTGATCTGAACGAAAAAATGACTGTCGCAAATATCGTTGATACATGAAAAATGTCACGTAAGGCAGTATGAGGACCTTAATTGACTAGGATTTAAACATATTTGATCGTTCTCGCATTCATATTGATCACTTTAATGTCTCATGTAAGTTAAGCGATATCCCATTCAAATGGGGAGTCACTCAAAAAAGTGTAAAATCAGACTATCTCAAAAATCCCTGTTTAACTAACGAAAACCATGGCGACAGTTTTAATACGTTCTATAACAAAGACACAATGCTATTTGAATGCTACCGTGATCATATTTTCGATCGCAGTGTGGAATGCAAATTTAAAAATATCACGTTGGAACGTAAGAATTCTGATCTGAACGAAAAAATGACTGTCGCAAATATCGTTTATACATGAAAAATGTCACGTAAGGCAGTATGAGGACCTTAATTGACTAGGATTTAAACATATTTGATCGTTCTCGCATTCATATTGATCACTTTAATGTCTCATGTAAGTTAAGCGATATCCCATTCAAATGGGGAGTCACTCAAAAAAGTCAAAAATCAGACTATCTCAAAAATCCCTGTTTAACTAACGAAAACCATGGCGACAGTTTTAATACGTTCTATAACAAAGACACAATGCTATTTGAATGCTACCGTGATCATATTTTCGATCGCAGTGTGGAATGCAAATTTAAAAATATCACGTTGGAACGTAAGAATTCTGATCTGAACGAAAAAATGACTGTCGCAAATATCGTTGATACATGAAAAATGTCACGTAAGGCAGTATGAGGACCTTAATTGACTAGGATTTAAACATATTTGATCGTTCTCGCATTCATATTGATCACTTTAATGTCTCATGTAAGTTAAGCAATATCCCATTCAAATGGGGAGTCACTCAAAAAAGTCAAAAATCAGACTATCTCAAAAATCCCTGTTTAACTAACGAAAACCATGGCGACAGTTTTAATACGTTCTATAACAAAGACACAATGCTATTTGAATGCTACCGTGATCATATTTTCGATCGCAGTGTGGAATGCAAATTTAAAAATATCACGTTGGAACGTAAGAATTCTGATCTGAACGAAAAAATGACTGTCGCAAATATCGTTGATACATGAAAAATGTCACGTAAGGCAGTATGAGGACCTTAATTGACTAGGATTTAAACATATTTGATCGTTCTCGCATTCATATTGATCACTTTATTGTCTCATGTAAGTTAAGCGATATCCCATTCAAATGGGGAGTCACTCAAAAAAGTCAAAAATCACACTATCTCAAAAATCCCTGTTTAACTAACGAAAACCATGGCGACAGTTTTAATACGTTCTATAACAAAGACACAATGCTATTTGAATGCTACCGTGATCATATTTTCGATCGCAGTGTGGAATGCAAATTTAAAAATATCACGTTGGAACGTAAGAATTCTGATCTGAACGAAAAAATGACTGTCGCAAATATCGTTGATACATGAAAAATGTCACGTAAGGCAGTATGAGGACCTTAATTGACTAGGATTTAAACATATTTGATCGTTCTCGCATTCATATTGATCACTTTATTGTCTCATGTAAGTTAAGCGATATCCCATTCAAATGGGGAGTCACTCAAAAAAGTCAAAAATCAGACTATCTCAAAAATCCCTGTTTAACTAACGAAAACCATGGCGACAGTTTTAATACGTTCTATAACAAAGACACAATGCTATTTGAATGCTACCGTGATCATATTTTCGATCGCAGTGTGGAATGCAAATTTAAAAATATCACGTTGGAACGTAAGAATTCTGATCTGAACGAAAAAATGACTGTCGCAAATATCGTTGATACATGAAAAATGTCACGTAAGGCAGTATGAGGACCTTAATTGACTAGGATTTAAACATATTTGATCGTTCTCGCATTCATATTGATCACTTTAATGTCTCATGTAAGTTAAGCGATATCCCATTCAAATGGGGAGTCACTCAAAAAAGTCAAAAATCAGACTATCTCAAAAATCCCTGTTTAACTAACGAAAACCATGGCGACAGTTTTAATACGTTCTATAACAAAGACACAATGCTATTTGAATGCTACCGTGATCATATTTTCGATCGCAGTGTGGAATGCAAATTTAAAAATATCACGTTGGAACGTAAGAATTCTGATCTGAACGAAAAAATGACTGTCGCAAATATCGTTGATACATGAAAAATGTCACGTAAGGCAGTATGAGGACCTTAATTGACTAGGATTTAAACATATTTGATCGTTCTCGCATTCATATTGATCACTTTATTGTCTCATGTAAGTTAAGCGATATCCCATTCAAATGGGGAGTCACTCAAAAAAGTCAAAAATCAGACTATCTCAAAAATCCCTGTTTAACTAACGAAAACCATGGCGACAGTTTTAATACGTTCTATAACAAAGACACAATGCTATTTGAATGCTACCGTGATCATATTTTCGATCGCAGTGTGGAATGCAAATTTAAAAATATCACGTTGGAACGTAAGAATTCTGATCTGAACGAAAAAATGACTGTCGCAAATATCGTTGATACATGAAAAATGTCACGTAAGGCAGTATGAGGACCTTAATTGACTAGGATTTAAACATATTTGATCGTTCTCGCATTCATATTGATCACTTTATTGTCTCATGTAAGTTAAGCGATATCCCATTCAAATGGGGAGTCACTCAAAAAAGTCAAAAATCAGACTATCTCAAAAATCCCTGTTTAACTAACGAAAACCATGGCGACAGTTTTAATACGTTCTATAACAAAGACACAATGCTATTTGAATGCTACCGTGATCATATTTTCGATCGCAGTGTGGAATGCAAATTTAAAAATATCACGTTGGAACGTAAGAATTCTGATCTGAACGAAAAAATGACTGTCGCAAATATCGTTGATACATGAAAAATGTCACGTAAGGCAGTATGAGGACCTTAATTGACTAGGATTTAAACATATTTGATCGTTCTCGCATTCATATTGATCACTTTAATGTCTCATGTAAGTTAAGCGATATCCCATTCAAATGGGGAGTCACTCAAAAAAGTCAAAAATCAGACTATCTCAAAAATCCCTGTTTAACTAACGAAAACCATGGCGACAGTTTTAATACGTTCTATAACAAAGACACAATGCTATTTGAATGCTACCGTGATCATATTTTCGATCGCAGTGTGGAATGCAAATTTAAAAATATCACGTTGGAACGTAAGAATTCTGATCTGAACGAAAAAATGACTGTCGCAAATATCGTTGATACATGAAAAATGTCACGTAAGGCAGTATGAGGACCTTAATTGACTAGGATTTAAACATATTTGATCGTTCTCGCATTCATATTGATCACTTTATTGTCTCATGTAAGTTAAGCGATATCCCATTCAAATGGGGAGTCACTCAAAAAAGTCAAAAATCAGACTATCTCAAAAATCCCTGTTTAACTAACGAAAACCATGGCGACAGTTTTAATACGTTCTATAACAAAGACACAATGCTATTTGAATGCTACCGTGATCATATTTTCGATCGCAGTGTGGAATGCAAATTTAAAAATATCACGTTGGAACGTAAGAATTCTGATCTGAACGAAAAAATGACTGTCGCAAATATCGTTGATACATGAAAAATGTCACGTAAGGCAGTATGAGGACCTTAATTGACTAGGATTTAAACATATTTGATCGTTCTCGCATTCATATTGATCACTTTAATGTCTCATGTAAGTTAAGCGATATCCCATTCAAATGGGGAGTCACTCAAAAAAGTCAAAAATCAGACTATCTCAAAAATCCCTGTTTAACTAACGAAAACCATGGCGACAGTTTTAATACGTTCTATAACAAAGACACAATGCTATTTGAATGCTACCGTGATCATATTTTCGATCGCAGTGTGGAATGCAAATTTAAAAATATCACGTTGGAACGTAAGAATTCTGATCTGAACGAAAAAATGACTGTCGCAAATATCGTTGATACATGAAAAATGTCACGTAAGGCAGTATGAGGACCTTAATTGACTAGGATTTAAACATATTTGATCGTTCTCGCATTCATATTGATCACTTTAATGTCTCATGTAAGTTAAGCGATATCCCATTCAAATGGGGAGTCACTCAAAAAAGTGTAAAATCAGACTATCTCAAAAATCCCTGTTTAACTAACGAAAACCATGGCGACAGTTTTAATACGTTCTATAACAAAGACACAATGCTATTTGAATGCTACCGTGATCATATTTTCGATCGCAGTGTGGAATGCAAATTTAAAAATATCACGTTGGAACGTAAGAATTCTGATCTGAACGAAAAAATGACTGTCGCAAATATCGTTGATACATGAAAAATGTCACGTAAGGCAGTATGAGGACCTTAATTGACTAGGATTTAAACATATTTGATCGTTCTCGCATTCATATTGATCACTTTAATGTCTCATGTAAGTTAAGCGATATCCCATTCAAATGGGGAGTCACTCAAAAAAGTCAAAAATCAGACTATCTCAAAAATCCCTGTTTAACTAACGAAAACCATGGCGACAGTTTTAATACGTTCTATAACAAAGACACAATGCTATTTGAATGCTACCGTGATCATATTTTCGATCGCAGTGTGGAATGCAAATTTAAAAATATCACGTTGGAACGTAAGAATTCTGATCTGAACGAAAAAATGACTGTCGCAAATATCGTTGATACATGAAAAATGTCACGTAAGGCAGTATGAGGACCTTAATTGACTAGGATTTAAACATATTTGATCGTTCTCGCATTCATATTGATCACTTTAATGTCTCATGTAAGTTAAGCGATATCCCATTCAAATGGGGAGTCACTCAAAAAAGTCAAAAATCAGACTATCTCAAAAATCCCTGTTTAACTAACGAAAACCATGGCGACAGTTTTAATACGTTCTATAACAAAGACACAATGCTATTTGAATGCTACCGTGATCATATTTTCGATCGCAGTGTGGAATGCAAATTTAAAAATATCACGTTGGAACGTAAGAATTCTGATCTGAACGAAAAAATGACTGTCGCAAATATCGTTGATACATGAAAAATGTCACGTAAGGCAGTATGAGGACCTTAATTGACTAGGATTTAAACATATTTGATCGTTCTCGCATTCATATTGATCACTTTAATGTCTCATGTAAGTTAAGCGATATCCCATTCAAATGGGGAGTCACTCAAAAAAGTCAAAAATCAGACTATCTCAAAAATCCCTGTTTAACTAACGAAAACCATGGCGACAGTTTTAATACGTTCTATAACAAAGACACAATGCTATTTGAATGCTACCGTGATCATATTTTCGATCGCAGTGTGGAATGCAAATTTAAAAATATCACGTTGGAACGTAAGAATTCTGATCTGAACGAAAAAATGACTGTCGCAAATATCGTTGATACATGAAAAATGTCACGTAAGGCAGTATGAGGACCTTAATTGACTAGGATTTAAACATATTTGATCGTTCTCGCATTCATATTGATCACTTTAATGTCTCATGTAAGTTAAGCAATATCCCATTCAAATGGGGAGTCACTCAAAAAAGTCAAAAATCAGACTATCTCAAAAATCCCTGTTTAACTAACGAAAACCATGGCGACAGTTTTAATACGTTCTATAACAAAGACACAATGCTATTTGAATGCTACCGTGATCATATTTTCGATCGCAGTGTGGAATGCAAATTTAAAAATATCACGTTGGAACGTAAGAATTCTGATCTGAACGAAAAAATGACTGTCGCAAATATCGTTGATACATGAAAAATGTCACGTAAGGCAGTATGAGGACCTTAATTGACTAGGATTTAAACATATTTGATCGTTCTCGCATTCATATTGATCACTTTATTGTCTCATGTAAGTTAAGCGATATCCCATTCAAATGGGGAGTCACTCAAAAAAGTCAAAAATCACACTATCTCAAAAATCCCTGTTTAACTAACGAAAACCATGGCGACAGTTTTAATACGTTCTATAACAAAGACACAATGCTATTTGAATGCTACCGTGATCATATTTTCGATCGCAGTGTGGAATGCAAATTTAAAAATATCACGTTGGAACGTAAGAATTCTGATCTGAACGAAAAAATGACTGTCGCAAATATCGTTGATACATGAAAAATGTCACGTAAGGCAGTATGAGGACCTTAATTGACTAGGATTTAAACATATTTGATCGTTCTCGCATTCATATTGATCACTTTATTGTCTCATGTAAGTTAAGCGATATCCCATTCAAATGGGGAGTCACTCAAAAAAGTCAAAAATCAGACTATCTCAAAAATCCCTGTTTAACTAACGAAAACCATGGCGACAGTTTTAATACGTTCTATAACAAAGACACAATGCTATTTGAATGCTACCGTGATCATATTTTCGATCGCAGTGTGGAATGCAAATTTAAAAATATCACGTTGGAACGTAAGAATTCTGATCTGAACGAAAAAATGACTGTCGCAAATATCGTTGATACATGAAAATGTCACGTAAGGCAGTATGAGGACCTTAATTGACTAGGATTTAAACATATTTGATCGTTCTCGCATTCATATTGATCACTTTAATGTCTCATGTAAGTTAAGCGATATCCCATTCAAATGGGGAGTCACTCAAAAAAGTCAAAAATCAGACTATCTCAAAAATCCCTGTTTAACTAACGAAAACCATGGCGACAGTTTTAATACGTTCTATAACAAAGACACAATGCTATTTGAATTATCCCGTGATCATATTTTCGATCGCAGTGTGGAATGCAAATTTAAAAATGTCACGTTGGAACGTAGAATTCTGATCTGAACGAAAAAATGACTGTCGCAAATATCGTTGATACATGAAAAATGTCACGTAAGGCAGTATGAGGACCTTAATTGACTAGGATTTAAACATATTTGATCGTTCTCGCATTCATATTGATCACTTTATTGTCTCATGTAAGTTAAGCGATATCCCATTCAAATGGGGAGTCACTCAAAAAAGTCAAAAATCACACTATCTCAAAAATCCCTGTTTAACTAACGAAAACCATGGCGACAGTTTTAATACGTTCTATAACAAAGACACAATGCTATTTGAATGCTACCGTGATCATATTTTCGATCGCAGTGTGGAATGCAAATTTAAAAATATCACGTTGGAACGTAAGAATTCTGATCTGAACGAAAAAATGACTGTCGCAAATATCGTTGATACATGAAAAATGTCACGTAAGGCAGTATGAGGACCTTAATTGACTAGGATTTAAACATATTTGATCGTTCTCGCATTCATATTGATCACTTTAATGTCTCATGTAAGTTAAGCGATATCCCATTCAAATGGGGAGTCACTCAAAAAAGTCAAAAATCAGACTATCTCAAAAATCCCTGTTTAACTAACGAAAACCATGGCGACAGTTTTAATACGTTCTATAACAAAGACACAATGCTATTTGAATTATCCCGTGATCATATTTTCGATCGCAGTGTGGAATGCAAATTTAAAAATGTCACGTTGGAACGTAGAATTCTGATCTGAACGAAAAAATGACTGTCGCAAATATCGTTGATACATGAAAAATGTCACGTAAGGCAGTATGAGGACCTTAATTGACTAGGATTTAAACATATTTGATCGTTCTCGCATTCATATTGATCACTTTATTGTCTCATGTAAGTTAAGCGATATCCCATTCAAATGGGGAGTCACTCAAAAAAGTCAAAAATCACACTATCTCAAAAATCCCTGTTTAACTAACGAAAACCATGGCGACAGTTTTAATACGTTCTATAACAAAGACACAATGCTATTTGAATGCTACCGTGATCATATTTTCGATCGCAGTGTGGAATGCAAATTTAAAAATATCACGTTGGAACGTAAGAATTCTGATCTGAACGAAAAAATGACTGTCGCAAATATCGTTGATACATGAAAAATGTCACGTAAGGCAGTATGAGGACCTTAATCGACTAGGATTTAAACATATTTGATCGTTCTCGCATTCATATTGATCACTTTATTGTCTCATGTAAGTTAAGCGATATCCCATTCAAATGGGGAGTCACTCAAAAAAGTCAAAAATCAGACTATCTCAAAAATCCCTGTTTAACTAACGAAAACCATGGCGACAGTTTTAATACGTTCTATAACAAAGACACAATGCTATTTGAATGCTACCGTGATCATATTTTCGATCGCAGTCTGGAATGCAAATTTAAAAATATCACGTTGGAACGTAAGAATTCTGATCTGAACGAAAAAATGACTGTCGCAAATATCGTTGATACATGAAAAATGTCACGTAAGGCAGTATGAGGACCTTAATTGACTAGGATTTAAACATATTTGATCGTTCTCGCATTCATATTGATCACTTTAATGTCTCATGTAAGTTAAGCGATATCCCATTCAAATGGGGAGTCACTCAAAAAAGTCAAAAATCAGACTATCTCAAAAATCCCTGTTTAACTAACGAAAACCATGGCGACAGTTTTAATACGTTCTATAACAAAGACACAATGCTATTTGAATGCTACCGTGATCATATTTTCGATCGCAGTGTGGAATGCAAATTTAAAAATATCACGTTGGAACGTAAGAATTCTGATCTGAACGAAAAAATGACTGTCGCAAATATCGTTGATACATGAAAAATGTCACGTAAGGCAGTATGAGGACCTTAATTGACTAGGATTTAAACATATTTGATCGTTCTCGCATTCATATTGATCACTTTAATGTCTCATGTAAGTTAAGCGATATCCCATTCAAATGGGGAGTCACTCAAAAAAGTCAAAAATCAGACTATCTCAAAAATCCCTGTTTAACTAACGAAAACCATGGCGACAGTTTTAATACGTTCTATAACAAAGACACAATGCTATTTGAATGCTACCGTGATCATATTTTCGATCGCAGTGTGGAATGCAAATTTAAAAATATCACGTTGGAACGTAAGAATTCTGATCTGAACGAAAAAATGACTGTCGCAAATATCGTTGATACATGAAAAATGTCACGTAAGGCAGTATGAGGACCTTAATTGACTAGGATTTAAACATATTTGATCGTTCTCGCATTCATATTGATCACTTTAATGTCTCATGTAAGTTAAGCAATATCCCATTCAAATGGGGAGTCACTCAAAAAAGTCAAAAATCAGACTATCTCAAAAATCCCTGTTTAACTAACGAAAACCATGGCGACAGTTTTAATACGTTCTATAACAAAGACACAATGCTATTTGAATGCTACCGTGATCATATTTTCGATCGCAGTGTGGAATGCAAATTTAAAAATATCACGTTGGAACGTAAGAATTCTGATCTGAACGAAAAAATGACTGTCGCAAATATCGTTGATACATGAAAAATGTCACGTAAGGCAGTATGAGGACCTTAATTGACTAGGATTTAAACATATTTGATCGTTCTCGCATTCATATTGATCACTTTATTGTCTCATGTAAGTTAAGCGATATCCATTCAAATGGGGAGTCACTCAAAAAAGTCAAAAATCACACTATCTCAAAAATCCCTGTTTAACTAACGAAAACCATGGCGACAGTTTTAATACGTTCTATAACAAAGACACAATGCTATTTGAATGCTACCGTGATCATATTTTCGATCGCAGTGTGGAATGCAAATTTAAAAATATCACGTTGGAACGTAAGAATTCTGATCTGAACGAAAAAATGACTGTCGCAAATATCGTTGATACATGAAAAATGTCACGTAAGGCAGTATGAGGACCTTAATCGACTAGGATTTAAACATATTTGATCGTTCTCGCATTCATATTGATCACTTTATTGTCTCATGTAAGTTAAGCGATATCCCATTCAAATGGGGAGTCACTCAAAAAAGTCAAAAATCAGACTATCTCAAAAATCCCTGTTTAACTAACGAAAACCATGGCGACAGTTTTAATACGTTCTATAACAAAGACACAATGCTATTTGAATGCTACCGTGATCATATTTTCGATCGCAGTGTGGAATGCAAATTTAAAAATATCACGTTGGAACGTAAGAATTCTGATCTGAACGAAAAAATGACTGTCGCAAATATCGTTGATACATGAAAAATGTCACGTAAGGCAGTATGAGGACCTTAATTGACTAGGATTTAAACATATTTGATCGTTCTCGCATTCATATTGATCACTTTAATGTCTCATGTAAGTTAAGCGATATCCCATTCAAATGGGGAGTCACTCAAAAAAGTCAAAAATCAGACTATCTCAAAAATCCCTGTTTAACTAACGAAAACCATGGCGACAGTTTTAATACGTTCTATAACAAAGACACAATGCTATTTGAATTATCCCGTGATCATATTTTCGATCGCAGTGTGGAATGCAAATTTAAAAATGTCACGTTGGAACGTAGAATTCTGATCTGAACGAAAAAATGACTGTCGCAAATATCGTTGATACATGAAAAATGTCACGTAAGGCAGTATGAGGACCTTAATTGACTCTAGGATTTAAACATATTTGATCGTTCTCGCATTCATATTGATCACTTTATTGTCTCATGTAAGTTAAGCAATATCCCATTCAAATGGGGAGTCACTCAAAAAAGTCAAAAATCAGACTATCTCAAAAATCCCTGTTTAACTAACGAAAACCATGGCGACAGTTTTAATACGTTCTATAACAAAGACACAATGCTATTTGAATTATCCCGTGATCATATTTTCGATCGCAGTGTGGAATGCAAATTTAAAAATGTCACGTTGGAACGTAGAATTCTGATCTGAACGAAAAAATGACTGTCGCAAATATCGTTGATACATGAAAAATGTCACGTAAGGCAGTATGAGGACCTTAATTGACTAGGATTTAAACATATTTGATCGTTCTCGCATTCATATTGATCACTTTAATGTCTCATGTAAGTTAAGCAATATCCCATTCAAATGGGGAGTCACTCAAAAAAGTCAAAAATCAGACTATCTCAAAAATCCCTGTTTAACTAACGAAAACCATGGCGACAGTTTTAATACGTTCTATAACAAAGACACAATGCTATTTGAATGCTACCGTGATCATATTTTCGATCGCAGTGTGGAATGCAAATTTAAAAATATCACGTTGGAACGTAAGAATTCTGATCTGAACGAAAAAATGACTGTCGCAAATATCGTTGATACATGAAAAATGTCACGTAAGGCAGTATGAGGACCTTAATTGACTAGGATTTAAACATATTTGATCGTTCTCGCATTCATATTGATCACTTTAATGTCTCATTTAAGTTAAGCAATATCCCATTCAAATGGGGAGTCACTCAAAAAAGTCGAAAATCAGATTATCTCAAAAATCCCTGTTTAACTAACGAAAACCATGGCGACAGTTTTAATACGTTCTATATCAAAGACACAATGCTATTTGAATGCTCCCGTGATCATATTTTCGATCGCAGTGTGGAATGCAAATTTAAAAATATCACGTTGGAACGTAAGAATTCTGATCTGAACGAAAAAATGACTGTCGCAAATATCGTTGATACATGAAAAATGTCACGTAAGGCAGTATGAGGACCTTAATTGACTAGGATTTAAACATATTTGATCGTTCTCGCATTCATATTGATCACTTTAATGTCTCATGTAAGTTAAGCAATATCCCATTCAAATGGGGAGTCACTCAAAAAAGTCAAAAATCAGACTATCTCAAAAATCCCTGTTTAACTAACGAAAACCATGGCGACAGTTTTAATACGTTCTATAACAAAGACACAATGCTATTTGAATGCTACCGTGATCATATTTTCGATCGCAGTGTGGAATGCAAATTTAAAAATATCACGTTGGAACGTAAGAATTCTGATCTGAACGAAAAAATGACTGTCGCAAATATCGTTGATACATGAAAAATGTCACGTAAGGCAGTATGAGGACCTTAATTGACTAGGATTTAAACATATTTGATCGTTCTCGCATTCATATTGATCACTTTAATGTCTCATTTAAGTTAAGCAATATCCCATTCAAATGGGGAGTCACTCAAAAAAGTCGAAAATCAGATTATCTCAAAAATCCCTGTTTAACTAACGAAAACCATGGCGACAGTTTTAATACGTTCTATATCAAAGACACAATGCTATTTGAATGCTCCCGTGATCATATTTTCGATCGCAGTGTGGAATGCAAATTTAAAAATATCACGTTGGAACGTAAGAATTCTGATCTGAACGAAAAAATGACTGTCGCAAATATCGTTGATACATGAAAAATGTCACGTAAGGCAGTATGAGGACCTTAATTGACTAGGATTTAAACATATTTGATCGTTCTCGCATTCATATTGATCACTTTAATGTCTCATTTAAGTTAAGCAATATCCCATTCAAATGGGGAGTCACTCAAAAAAGTCGAAAATCAGATTATCTCAAAAATCCCTGTTTAACTAACGAAAACCATGGCGACAGTTTTAATACGTTCTATATCAAAGACACAATGCTATTTGAATGCTCCCGTGATCATATTTTCGATCGCAGTGTGGAATGCAAATTTAAAAATATCACGTTGGAACGTAGAATTCTGATCTGAACGAAAAAATGACTGTCGCAAATATCGTTGATACATGAAAAATGTCACGTAAGGCAGTATGAGGACCTTAATTGACTAGGATTTAAACATATTTGATCGTTCTCGCATTCATATTGATCACTTTAATGTCTCATGTAAGTTAAGCAATATCCCATTCAAATGGGGAGTCACTCAAAAAAGTCGAAAATCAGATTATCTCAAAAATCCCTGTTTAACTAACGAAAACCATGGCGACAGTTTTAATACGTTCTATAACAAAGGCACAATGCTATTTGAATTATCCCGTGATCATCTTTTCGATCGCAGTGTGGAATGCAAATTTAAAAATGTCACGTTGGAACGTAGAATTCTGATCTGAACGAAAAAATGACTGTCGCAAATATCGTTGATACATGAAAAATGTCACGTAAGGCAGTATGAGGACCTTAATTGACTAGGATTTAAACATATTTGATCGTTCTCGCATTCATATTGATCACTTTAATGTCTCATGTAAGTTAAGCAATATCCCATTCAAATGGGGAGTCACTCAAAAAAGTCGAAAATCAGATTATCTCAAAAATCCCTGTTTAACTAACGAAAACCATGGCGACAGTTTTAATACGTTCTATATCAAAGACACAATGCTATTTGAATGCTCCCGTGATCATATTTTCGATCGCAGTGTGGAATGCAAATTTAAAAATATCACGTTGGAACGTAGAATTCTGATCTGAACGAAAAAATGACTGTCGCAAATATCGTTGATACATGAAAAATGTCACGTAAGGCAGTATGAGGACCTTAATTGACTAGGATTTAAACATATTTGATCGTTCTCGCATTCATATTGATCACTTTATTGTCTCATGTAAGTTAAGCGATATCCCATTCAAATGGGGAGTCACTCAAAAAAGTCAAAAATCAGACTATCTCAAAAATCCCTGTTTAACTAACGAAAACCATGGCGACAGTTTTAATACGTTCTATAACAAAGACACAATGCTATTTGAATGCTACCGTGATCATATTTTCGATCGCAGTGTGGAATGCAAATTTAAAAATATCACGTTGGAACGTAAGAATTCTGATCTGAACGAAAAAATGACTGTCGCAAATATCGTTGATACATGAAAAATGTCACGTAAGGCAGTATGAGGACCTTAATCGACTAGGATTTAAACATATTTGATCGTTCTCGCATTCATATTGATCACTTTAATGTCTCATGTAAGTTAAGCAATATCCCATTCAAATGGGGAGTCACTCAAAAAAGTCGAAAATCAGATTATCTCAAAAATCCCTGTTTAACTAACGAAAACCATGGCGACAGTTTTAATACGTTCTATATCAAAGACACAATGCTATTTGAATGCTCCCGTGATCATATTTTCGATCGCAGTGTGGAATGCAAATTTAAAAATATCACGTTGGAACGTAGAATTCTGATCTGAACGAAAAAATGACTGTCGCAAATATCGTTGATACATGAAAAATGTCACGTAAGGCAGTATGAGGACCTTAATTGACTAGGATTTAAACATATTTGATCGTTCTCGCATTCATATTGATCACTTTAATGTCTCATGTAAGTTAAGCAATATCCCATTCAAATGGGGAGTCACTCAAAAAAGTCAAAAATCACACTATCTCAAAAATCCCTGTTTAACTAACGAAAACCATGGCGACAGTTTTAATATGTTCTATAACAAAGACACAATGCTATTTGAATGCTACCGTGATCATATTTTCGATCGCAGTGTGGAATGCAAATTTAAAAATATCACGTTGGAACGTAAGAATTCTGATCTGAACGAAAAAATGACTGTCGCAAATATCGTTGATACATGAAAAATGTCACGTAAGGCAGTATGAGGACCTTAATCGACTAGGATTTAAACATATTTGATCGTTCTCGCATTCATATTGATCACTTTAATGTCTCATGTAAGTTAAGCAATATCCCATTCAAATGGGGAGTCACTCAAAAAAGTCGAAAATCAGATTATCTCAAAAATCCCTGTTTAACTAACGAAAACCATGGCGACAGTTTTAATACGTTCTATATCAAAGACACAATGCTATTTGAATGCTCCCGTGACCATATTTTCGATCGCAGTGTGGAATGCAAATTTAAAAATATCACGTTGGAACGTAGAATTCTGATCTGAACGAAAAAATGACTGTCGCAAATATCGTTGATACATGAAAAATGTCACGTAAGGCAGTATGAGGACCTTAATTGACTAGGATTTAAACATATTTGATCGTTCTCGCATTCATATTGATCACTTTATTGTCTCATGTAAGTTAAGCGATATCCCATTCAAATGGGGAGTCACTCAAAAAAGTCAAAAATCAGACTATCTCAAAAATCCCTGTTTAACTAACGAAAACCATGGCGACAGTTTTAATACGTTCTATAACAAAGACACAATGCTATTTGAATGCTACCGTGATCATATTTTCGATCGCAGTGTGGAATGCAAATTTAAAAATATCACGTTGGAACGTAAGAATTCTGATCTGAACGAAAAAATGACTGTCGCAAATATCGTTGATACATGAAAAATGTCACGTAAGGCAGTATGAGGACCTTAATTGACTAGGATTTAAACATATTTGATCGTTCTCGCATTCATATTGATCACTTTAATGTCTCATGTAAGTTAAGCAATATCCCATTCAAATGGGGAGTCACTCAAAAAAGTCAAAAATCAGACTATCTCAAAAATCCCTGTTTAAGTAACGAAAACCATGGCGACAGTTTTAATACGTTCTATAACAAAGACACAATGCTATTTGAATGCTACCGTGATCATATTTTCGATCGCAGTGTGGAATGCAAATTTAAAAATATCACGTTGGAACGTAAGAATTCTGATCTGAACGAAAAAATGACTGTCGCAAATATCGTTGATACATGAAAAATGTCACGTAAGGCAGTATGAGGACCTTAATCGACTAGGATTTAAACATATTTGATCGTTCTCGCATTCATATTGATCACTTTATTGTCTCATGTAAGTTAAGCGATATCCCATTCAAATGGGGAGTCACTCAAAAAAGTCAAAAATCACACTATCTCAAAAATCCCTGTTTAACTAACGAAAACCATGGCGACAGTTTTAATACGTTCTATAACAAAGACACAATGCTATTTGAATGCTACCGTGATCATATTTTCGATCGCAGTGTGGAATGCAAATTTAAAAATATCACGTTGGAACGTAAGAATTCTGATCTGAACGAAAAAATGACTGTCGCAAATATCGTTGATACATGAAAAATGTCACGTAAGGCAGTATGAGGACCTTAATCGACTAGGATTTAAACATATTTGATCGTTCTCGCATTCATATTGATCACTTTAATGTCTCATGTAAGTTAAGCGATATCCCATTCAAATGGGGAGTCACTCAAAAAAGTCGAAAATCAGATTATCTCAAAAATCCCTGTTTAACTAACGAAAACCATGGCGACAGTTTTAATACGTTCTATATCAAAGACACAATGCTATTTGAATGCTCCCGTGACCATATTTTCGATCGCAGTGTGGAATGCAAATTTAAAAATATCACGTTGGAACGTAGAATTCTGATCTGAACGAAAAAATGACTGTCGCAAATATCGTTGATACATGAAAAATGTCACGTAAGGCAGTATGAGGACCTTAATTGACTAGGATTTAAACATATTTGATCGTTCTCGCATTCATATTGATCACTTTATTGTCTCATGTAAGTTAAGCGATATCCCATTCAAATGGGGAGTCACTCAAAAAAGTCAAAAATCAGACTATCTCAAAAATCCCTGTTTAACTAACGAAAACCATGGCGACAGTTTTAATACGTTCTATAACAAAGACACAATGCTATTTGAATGCTACCGTGATCATATTTTCGATCGCAGTGTGGAATGCAAATTTAAAAATATCACGTTGGAACGTAAGAATTCTGATCTGAACGAAAAAATGACTGTCGCAAATATCGTTGATACATGAAAAATGTCACGTAAGGCAGTATGAGGACCTTAATTGACTAGGATTTAAACATATTTGATCGTTCTCGCATTCATATTGATCACTTTAATGTCTCATGTAAGTTAAGCAATATCCCATTCAAATGGGGAGTCACTCAAAAAAGTCAAAAATCAGACTATCTCAAAAATCCCTGTTTAAGTAACGAAAACCATGGCGACAGTTTTAATACGTTCTATAACAAAGACACAATGCTATTTGAATGCTACCGTGATCATATTTTCGATCGCAGTGTGGAATGCAAATTTAAAAATATCACGTTGGAACGTAAGAATTCTGATCTGAACGAAAAAATGACTGTCGCAAATATCGTTGATACATGAAAAATGTCACGTAAGGCAGTATGAGGACCTTAATCGACTAGGATTTAAACATATTTGATCGTTCTCGCATTCATATTGATCACTTTATTGTCTCATGTAAGTTAAGCGATATCCCATTCAAATGGGGAGTCACTCAAAAAAGTCAAAAATCACACTATCTCAAAAATCCCTGTTTAACTAACGAAAACCATGGCGACAGTTTTAATACGTTCTATAACAAAGACACAATGCTATTTGAATGCTACCGTGATCATATTTTCGATCGCAGTGTGGAATGCAAATTTAAAAATATCACGTTGGAACGTAAGAATTCTGATCTGAACGAAAAAATGACTGTCGCAAATATCGTTGATACATGAAAAATGTCACGTAAGGCAGTATGAGGACCTTAATCGACTAGGATTTAAACATATTTGATCGTTCTCGCATTCATATTGATCACTTTAATGTCTCATGTAAGTTAAGCAATATCCCATTCAAATGGGGAGTCACTCAAAAAAGTCGAAAATCAGATTATCTCAAAAATCCCTGTTTAACTAACGAAAACCATGGCGACAGTTTTAATACGTTCTATATCAAAGACACAATGCTATTTGAATGCTCCCGTGATCATATTTTCGATCGCAGTGTGGAATGCAAATTTAAAAATATCACGTTGGAACGTAGAATTCTGATCTGAACGAAAAAATGACTGTCGCAAATATCGTTGATACATGAAAAATGTCACGTAAGGCAGTATGAGGACCTTAATTGACTAGGATTTAAACATATTTGATCGTTCTCGCATTCATATTGATCACTTTAATGTCTCATGTAAGTTAAGCAATATCCCATTCAAATGGGGAGTCACTCAAAAAAGTCAAAAATCAGACTATCTCAAAAATCCCTGTTTAAGTAACGAAAACCATGGCGACAGTTTTAATACGTTCTATAACAAAGACACAATGCTATTTGAATGCTACCGTGATCATATTTTCGATCGCAGTGTGGAATGCAAATTTAAAAATATCACGTTGGAACGTAAGAATTCTGATCTGAACGAAAAAATGACTGTCGCAAATATCGTTGATACATGAAAAATGTCACGTAAGGCAGTATGAGGACCTTAATCGACTAGGATTTAAACATATTTGATCGTTCTCGCATTCATATTGATCACTTTATTGTCTCATGTAAGTTAAGCGATATCCCATTCAAATGGGGAGTCACTCAAAAAAGTCAAAAATCACACTATCTCAAAAATCCCTGTTTAACTAACGAAAACCATGGCGACAGTTTTAATACGTTCTATAACAAAGACACAATGCTATTTGAATGCTACCGTGATCATATTTTCGATCGCAGTGTGGAATTCAAATTTAAAAATATCACGTTGGAACGTAAGAATTCTGATCTGAACGAAAAAATGACTGTCGCAAATATCGTTGATACATGAAAAATGTCACGTAAGGCAGTATGAGGACCTTAATCGACTAGGATTTAAACATATTTGATCGTTCTCGCATTCATATTGATCACTTTAATGTCTCATGTAAGTTAAGCAATATCCCATTCAAATGGGGAGTCACTCAAAAAAGTCGAAAATCAGATTATCTCAAAAATCCCTGTTTAACTAACGAAAACCATGGCGACAGTTTTAATACGTTCTATATCAAAGACACAATGCTATTTGAATGCTCCCGTGACCATATTTTCGATCGCAGTGTGGAATGCAAATTTAAAAATATCACGTTGGAACGTAGAATTCTGATCTGAACGAAAAAATGACTGTCGCAAATATCGTTGATACATGAAAAATGTCACGTAAGGCAGTATGAGGACCTTAATTGACTAGGATTTAAACATATTTGATCGTTCTCGCATTCATATTGATCACTTTATTGTCTCATGTAAGTTAAGCGATATCCCATTCAAATGGGGAGTCACTCAAAAAAGTCAAAAATCAGACTATCTCAAAAATCCCTGTTTAACTAACGAAAACCATGGCGACAGTTTTAATACGTTCTATAACAAAGACACAATGCTATTTGAATGCTACCGTGATCATATTTTCGATCGCAGTGTGGAATGCAAATTTAAAAATATCACGTTGGAACGTAAGAATTCTGATCTGAACGAAAAAATGACTGTCGCAAATATCGTTGATACATGAAAAATGTCACGTAAGGCAGTATGAGGACCTTAATTGACTAGGATTTAAACATATTTGATCGTTCTCGCATTCATATTGATCACTTTAATGTCTCATGTAAGTTAAGCGATATCCCATTCAAATGGGGAGTCACTCAAAAAAGTCAAAAATCAGACTATCTCAAAAATCCCTGTTTAAGTAACGAAAACCATGGCGACAGTTTTAATACGTTCTATAACAAAGACACAATGCTATTTGAATGCTACCGTGATCATATTTTCGATCGCAGTGTGGAATGCAAATTTAAAAATATCACGTTGGAACGTAAGAATTCTGATCTGAACGAAAAAATGACTGTCGCAAATATCGTTGATACATGAAAAATGTCACGTAAGGCAGTATGAGGACCTTAATCGACTAGGATTTAAACATATTTGATCGTTCTCGCATTCATATTGATCACTTTATTGTCTCATGTAAGTTAAGCGATATCCCATTCAAATGGGGAGTCACTCAAAAAAGTCAAAAATCACACTATCTCAAAAATCCCTGTTTAACTAACGAAAACCATGGCGACAGTTTTAATACGTTCTATAACAAAGACACAATGCTATTTGAATGCTACCGTGATCATATTTTCGATCGCAGTGTGGAATGCAAATTTAAAAATATCACGTTGGAACGTAAGAATTCTGATCTGAACGAAAAAATGACTGTCGCAAATATCGTTGATACATGAAAAATGTCACGTAAGGCAGTATGAGGACCTTAATCGACTAGGATTTAAACATATTTGATCGTTCTCGCATTCATATTGATCACTTTAATGTCTCATGTAAGTTAAGCAATATCCCATTCAAATGGGGAGTCACTCAAAAAAGTCGAAAATCAGATTATCTCAAAAATCCCTGTTTAACTAACGAAAACCATGGCGACAGTTTTAATACGTTCTATATCAAAGACACAATGCTATTTGAATGCTCCCGTGATCATATTTTCGATCGCAGTGTGGAATGCAAATTTAAAAATATCACGTTGGAACGTAGAATTCTGATCTGAACGAAAAAATGACTGTCGCAAATATCGTTGATACATGAAAAATGTCACGTAAGGCAGTATGAGGACCTTAATTGACTAGGATTTAAACATATTTGATCGTTCTCGCATTCATATTGATCACTTTAATGTCTCATGTAAGTTAAGCAATATCCCATTCAAATGGGGAGTCACTCAAAAAAGTCAAAAATCAGACTATCTCAAAAATCCCTGTTTAACTAACGAAAACCATGGCGACAGTTTTAATACGTTCTATAACAAAGACACAATGCTATTTGAATGCTACCGTGATCATATTTTCGATCGCAGTGTGGAATGCAAATTTAAAAATATCACGTTGGAACGTAAGAATTCTGATCTGAACGAAAAAATGACTGTCGCAAATATCGTTGATACATGAAAAATGTCACGTAAGGCAGTATGAGGACCTTAATTGACTAGGATTAAAACATATTTGATCGTTCTCGCATTCATATTGATCACTTTATTTCTCATGTAAGTTAAGCAATATCCCATTCAAATGGGGAGTCACTCAAAAAAGTCAAAAATCAGACTATCTCAAAAATCCCTGTTTAACTAACGAAAACCATGGCGACAGTTTTAATACGTTCTATAACAAAGACACAATGCTATTTGAATGCTACCGTGATCATATTTTCGATCGCAGTGTGGAATGCAAATTTAAAAATATCACGTTGGAACGTAAGAATTCTGATCTGAACGAAAAAATGACTGTCGCAAATATCGTTGATACATGAAAAATGTCACGTAAGGCAGTATGAGGACCTTAATCGACTAGGATTTAAACATATTTGATCGTTCTCGCATTCATATTGATCACTTTATTGTCTCATGTAAGTTAAGCGATATCCCATTCAAATGGGGAGTCACTCAAAAAAGTCAAAAATCACACTATCTCAAAAATCCCTGTTTAACTAACGAAAACCATGGCGACAGTTTTAATACGTTCTATAACAAAGACACAATGCTATTTGAATGCTACCGTGATCATATTTTCGATCGCAGTGTGGAATGCAAATTTAAAAATATCACGTTGGAACGTAAGAATTCTGATCTGAACGAAAAAATGACTGTCGCAAATATCGTTGATACATGAAAAATGTCACGTAAGGCAGTATGAGGACCTTAATCGACTAGGATTTAAACATATTTGATCGTTCTCGCATTCATATTGATCACTTTATTGTCTCATGTAAGTTAAGCGATATCCCATTCAAATGGGGAGTCACTCAAAAAAGTCAAAAATCACACTATCTCAAAAATCCCTGTTTAACTAACGAAAACCATGGCGACAGTTTTAATACGTTCTATAACAAAGACACAATGCTATTTGAATGCTACCGTGATCATATTTTCGATCGCAGTGTGGAATGCAAATTTAAAAATATCACGTTGGAACGTAAGAATTCTGATCTGAACGAAAAAATGACTGTCGCAAATATCGTTGATACATGAAAAATGTCACGTAAGGCAGTATGAGGACCTTAATCGACTAGGATTGAAACATATTTGATCGTTCTCGCATTCATATTGATCACTTTAATGTCTCATGTAAGTTAAGCAATATCCCATTCAAATGGGGAGTCACTCAAAAAAGTCGAAAATCAGATTATCTCAAAAATCCCTGTTTAACTAACGAAAACCATGGCGACAGTTTTAATACGTTCTATATCAAAGACACAATGCTATTTGAATGCTCCCGTGATCATATTTTCGATCGCAGTGTGGAATGCAAATTTAAAAATATCACGTTGGAACGTAGAATTCTGATCTGAACGAAAAAATGACTGTCGCAAATATCGTTGATACATGAAAAATGTCACGTAAGGCAGTATGAGGACCTTAATTGACTAGGATTTAAACATATTTGATCGTTCTCGCATTCATATTGATCACTTTAATGTCTCATGTAAGTTAAGCAATATCCCATTCAAATGGGGAGTCACTCAAAAAAGTCAAAAATCAGACTATCTCAAAAATCCCTGTTTAACTAACGAAAACCATGGCGACAGTTTTAATACGTTCTATAACAAAGACACAATGCTATTTGAATGCTACCGTGATCATATTTTCGATCGCAGTGTGGAATGCAAATTTAAAAATATCACGTTGGAACGTAAGAATTCTGATCTGAACGAAAAAATGACTGTCGCAAATATCGTTGATACATGAAAAATGTCACGTAAGGCAGTATGAGGACCTTAATGGACTAGGATTTAAACATATTTGATCGTTCTCGCATTCATATTGATCACTTTATTGTCTCATGTAAGTTAAGCGATATCCCATTCAAATGGGGAGTCACTCAAAAAAGTCAAAAATCACACTATCTCAAAAATCCCTGTTTAACTAACGAAAACCATGGCGACAGTTTTAATACGTTCTATAACAAAGACACAATGCTATTTGAATGCTACCGTGATCATATTTTCGATCGCAGTGTGGAATGCAAATTTAAAAATATCACGTTGGAACGTAAGAATTCTGATCTGAACGAAAAAATGACTGTCGCAAATATCGTTGATACATGAAAAATGTCACGTAAGGCAGTATGAGGACCTTAATCGACTAGGATTTAAACATATTTGATCGTTCTCGCATTCATATTGATCACTTTAATGTCTCATGTAAGTTAAGCAATATCCCATTCAAATGGGGAGTCACTCAAAAAAGTCGAAAATCAGATTATCTCAAAAATCCCTGTTTAACTAACGAAAACCATGGCGACAGTTTTAATACGTTCTATATCAAAGACACAATGCTATTTGAATGCTCCCGTGACCATATTTTCGATCGCAGTGTGGAATGCAAATTTAAAAATATCACGTTGGAACGTAGAATTCTGATCTGAACGAAAAAATGACTGTCGCAAATATCGTTGATACATGAAAAATGTCACGTAAGGCAGTATGAGGACCTTAATTGACTAGGATTTAAACATATTTGATCGTTCTCGCATTCATATTGATCACTTTATTGTCTCATGTAAGTTAAGCGATATCCCATTCAAATGGGGAGTCACTCAAAAAAGTCAAAAATCAGACTATCTCAAAAATCCCTGTTTAAATAACGAAAACCATGGCGACAGTTTTAATACGTTCTATAACAAAGACACAATGCTATTTGAATGCTACCGTGATCATATTTTCGATCGCAGTGTGGAATGCAAATTTAAAAATATCACGTTGGAACGTAAGAATTCTGATCTGAACGAAAAAATGACTGTCGCAAATATCGTTGATACATGAAAAATGTCACGTAAGGCAGTATGAGGACCTTAATTGACTAGGATTTAAACATATTTGATCGTTCTCGCATTCATATTGATCACTTTAATGTCTCATGTAAGTTAAGCAATATCCCATTCAAATGGGGAGTCACTCAAAAAAGTCAAAAATCAGACTATCTCAAAAATCCCTGTTTAAGTAACGAAAACCATGGCGACAGTTTTAATACGTTCTATAACAAAGACACAATGCTATTTGAATGCTACCGTGATCATATTTTCGATCGCAGTGTGGAATGCAAATTTAAAAATATCACGTTGGAACGTAAGAATTCTGATCTGAACGAAAAAATGACTGTCGCAAATATCGTTGATACATGAAAAATGTCACGTAAGGCAGTATGAGGACCTTAATCGACTAGGATTTAAACATATTTGATCGTTCTCGCATTCATATTGATCACTTTATTGTCTCATGTAAGTTAAGCGATATCCCATTCAAATGGGGAGTCACTCAAAAAAGTCAAAAATCACACTATCTCAAAAATCCCTGTTTAACTAACGAAAACCATGGCGACAGTTTTAATACGTTCTATAACAAAGACACAATGCTATTTGAATGCTACCGTGATCATATTTTCGATCGCAGTGTGGAATGCAAATTTAAAAATATCACGTTGGAACGTAAGAATTCTGATCTGAACGAAAAAATGACTGTCGCAAATATCGTTGATACATGAAAAATGTCACGTAAGGCAGTATGAGGACCTTAATTGACTAGGATTTAAACATATTTGATCGTTCTCGCATTCATATTGATCACTTTATTGTCTCATGTAAGTTAAGCGATATCCCATTCAAATGGGGAGTCACTCAAAAAAGTCAAAAATCACACTATCTCAAAAATCCCTGTTTAACTAACGAAAACCATGGCGACAGTTTTAATACGTTCTATAACAAAGACACAATGCTATTTGAATGCTACCGTGATCATATTTTCGATCGCAGTGTGGAATGCAAATTTAAAAATATCACGTTGGAACGTAAGAATTCTGATCTGAACGAAAAAATGACTGTCGCAAATATCGTTGATACATGAAAAATGTCACGTAAGGCAGTATGAGGACCTTAATCGACTAGGATTTAAACATATTTGATCGTTCTCGCATTCATATTGATCACTTTAATGTCTCATGTAAGTTAAGCAATATCCCATTCAAATGGGGAGTCACTCAAAAAAGTCGAAAATCAGATTATCTCAAAAATCCCTGTTTAACTAACGAAAACCATGGCGACAGTTTTAATACGTTCTATATCAAAGACACAATGCTATTTGAATGCTCCCGTGACCATATTTTCGATCGCAGTGTGGAATGCAAATTTAAAAATATCACGTTGGAACGTAGAATTCTGATCTGAACGAAAAAATGACTGTCGCAAATATCGTTGATACATGAAAAATGTCACGTAAGGCAGTATGAGGACCTTAATTGACTAGGATTTAAACATATTTGATCGTTCTCGCATTCATATTGATCACTTTATTGTCTCATGTAAGTTAAGCGATATCCCATTCAAATGGGGAGTCACTCAAAAAAGTCAAAAATCAGACTATCTCAAAAATCCCTGTTTAAATAACGAAAACCATGGCGACAGTTTTAATACGTTCTATAACAAAGACACAATGCTATTTGAATGCTACCGTGATCATATTTTCGATCGCAGTGTGGAATGCAAATTTAAAAATATCACGTTGGAACGTAAGAATTCTGATCTGAACGAAAAAATGACTGTCGCAAATATCGTTGATACATGAAAAATGTCACGTAAGGCAGTATGAGGACCTTAATTGACTAGGATTTAAACATATTTGATCGTTCTCGCATTCATATTGATCACTTTAATGTCTCATGTAAGTTAAGCAATATCCCATTCAAATGGGGAGTCACTCAAAAAAGTCAAAAATCAGACTATCTCAAAAATCCCTGTTTAAGTAACGAAAACCATGGCGACAGTTTTAATACGTTCTATAACAAAGACACAATGCTATTTGAATGCTACCGTGATCATATTTTCGATCGCAGTGTGGAATGCAAATTTAAAAATATCACGTTGGAACGTAAGAATTCTGATCTGAACGAAAAAATGACTGTCGCAAATATCGTTGATACATGAAAAATGTCACGTAAGGCAGTATGAGGACCTTAATCGACTAGGATTTAAACATATTTGATCGTTCTCGCATTCATATTGATCACTTTATTGTCTCATGTAAGTTAAGCGATATCCCATTCAAATGGGGAGTCACTCAAAAAAGTCAAAAATCACACTATCTCAAAAATCCCTGTTTAACTAACGAAAACCATGGCGACAGTTTTAATACGTTCTATAACAAAGACACAATGCTATTTGAATGCTACCGTGATCATATTTTCGATCGCAGTGTGGAATGCAAATTTAAAAATATCACGTTGGAACGTAAGAATTCTGATCTGAACGAAAAAATGACTGTCGCAAATATCGTTGATACATGAAAAATGTCACGTAAGGCAGTATGAGGACCTTAATCGACTAGGATTTAAACATATTTGATCGTTCTCGCATTCATATTGATCACTTTAATGTCTCATGTAAGTTAAGCAATATCCCATTCAAATGGGGAGTCACTCAAAAAAGTCGAAAATCAGATTATCTCAAAAATCCCTGTTTAACTAACGAAAACCATGGCGACAGTTTTAATACGTTCTATATCAAAGACACAATGCTATTTGAATGCTCCCGTGATCATATTTTCGATCGCAGTGTGGAATGCAAATTTAAAAATATCACGTTGGAACGTAAGAATTCTGATCTGAACGAAAAAATGACTGTCGCAAATATCGTTGATACATGAAAAATGTCACGTAAGGCAGTATGAGGACCTTAATTGACTAGGATTTAAACATATTTGATCGTTCTCGCATTCATATTGATCACTTTAATGTCTCATGTAAGTTAAGCAATATCCCATTCAAATGGGGAGTCACTCAAAAAAGTCAAAAATCAGACTATCTCAAAAATCCCTGTTTAAGTAACGAAAACCATGGCGACAGTTTTAATACGTTCTATAACAAAGACACAATGCTATTTGAATGCTACCGTGATCATATTTTCGATCGCAGTGTGGAATGCAAATTTAAAAATATCACGTTGGAACGTAAGAATTCTGATCTGAACGAAAAAATGACTGTCGCAAATATCGTTGATACATGAAAAATGTCACGTAAGGCAGTATGAGGACCTTAATCGACTAGGATTTAAACATATTTGATCGTTCTCGCATTCATATTGATCACTTTATTGTCTCATGTAAGTTAAGCGATATCCCATTCAAATGGGGAGTCACTCAAAAAAGTCAAAAATCACACTATCTCAAAAATCCCTGTTTAACTAACGAAAACCATGGCGACAGTTTTAATACGTTCTATAACAAAGACACAATGCTATTTGAATGCTACCGTGATCATATTTTCGATCGCAGTGTGGAATGCAAATTTAAAAATATCACGTTGGAACGTAAGAATTCTGATCTGAACGAAAAAATGACTGTCGCAAATATCGTTGATACATGAAAAATGTCACGTAAGGCAGTATGAGGACCTTAATCGACTAGGATTTAAACATATTTGATCGTTCTCGCATTCATATTGATCACTTTATTGTCTCATGTAAGTTAAGCGATATCCCATTCAAATGGGGAGTCACTCAAAAAAGTCAAAAATCACACTATCTCAAAAATCCCTGTTTAACTAACGAAAACCATGGCGACAGTTTTAATACGTTCTATAACAAAGACACAATGCTATTTGAATGCTACCGTGATCATATTTTCGATCGCAGTGTGGAATGCAAATTTAAAAATATCACGTTGGAACGTAAGAATTCTGATCTGAACGAAAAAATGACTGTCGCAAATATCGTTGATACATGAAAAATGTCACGTAAGGCAGTATGAGGACCTTAATCGACTAGGATTTAAACATATTTGATCGTTCTCGCATTCATATTGATCACTTTATTGTCTCATGTAAGTTAAGCGATATCCCATTCAAATGGGGAGTCACTCAAAAAAGTCAAAAATCACACTATCTCAAAAATCCCTGTTTAACTAACGAAAACCATGGCGACAGTTTTAATACGTTCTATAACAAAGACACAATGCTATTTGAATGCTACCGTGATCATATTTTCGATCGCAGTGTGGAATGCAAATTTAAAAATATCACGTTGGAACGTAAGAATTCTGATCTGAACGAAAAAATGACTGTCGCAAATATCGTTGATACATGAAAAATGTCACGTAAGGCAGTATGAGGACCTTAATCGACTAGGATTTAAACATATTTGATCGTTCTCGCATTCATATTGATCACTTTAATGTCTCATGTAAGTTAAGCAATATCCCATTCAAATGGGGAGTCACTCAAAAAAGTCGAAAATCAGATTATCTCAAAAATCCCTGTTTAACTAACGAAAACCATGGCGACAGTTTTAATACGTTCTATATCAAAGACACAATGCTATTTGAATGCTACCGTGATCATATTTTCGATCGCAGTGTGGAATGCAAATTTAAAAATATCACGTTGGAACGTAGAATTCTGATCTGAACGAAAAAATGACTGTCGCAAATATCGTTGATACATGAAAAATGTCACGTAAGGCAGTATGAGGACCTTAATTGACTAGGATTTAAACATATTTGATCGTTCTCGCATTCATATTGATCACTTTAATGTCTCATGTAAGTTAAGCAATATCCCATTCAAATGGGGAGTCACTCAAAAAAGTCAAAAATCAGACTATCTCAAAAATCCCTGTTTAACTAACGAAAACCATGGCGACAGTTTTAATACGTTCTATAACAAAGACACAATGCTATTTGAATGCTACCGTGATCATATTTTCGATCGCAGTGTGGAATGCAAATTTAAAAATATCACGTTGGAACGTAAGAATTCTGATCTGAACGAAAAAATGACTGTCGCAAATATCGTTGATACATGAAAAATGTCACGTAAGGCAGTATGAGGACCTTAATTGACTAGGATTTAAACATATTTGATCGTTCTCGCATTCATATTGATCACTTTATTGTCTCATGTAAGTTAAGCGATATCCCATTCAAATGGGGAGTCACTCAAAAAAGTCAAAAATCACACTATCTCAAAAATCCCTGTTTAACTAACGAAAACCATGGCGACAGTTTTAATACGTTCTATAACAAAGACACAATGCTATTTGAATGCTACCGTGATCATATTTTCGATCGCAGTGTGGAATGCAAATTTAAAAATATCACGTTGGAACGTAAGAATTCTGATCTGAACGAAAAAATGACTGTCGCAAATATCGTTGATACATGAAAAATGTCACGTAAGGCAGTATGAGGACCTTAATCGACTAGGATTTAAACATATTTGATCGTTCTCGCATTCATATTGATCACTTTAATGTCTCATGTAAGTTAAGCAATATCCCATTCAAATGGGGAGTCACTCAAAAAAGTCGAAAATCAGATTATCTCAAAAATCCCTGTTTAACTAACGAAAACCATGGCGACAGTTTTAATACGTTCTATATCAAAGACACAATGCTATTTGAATGCTCCCGTGACCATATTTTCGATCGCAGTGTGGAATGCAAATTTAAAAATATCACGTTGGAACGTAGAATTCTGATCTGAACGAAAAAATGACTGTCGCAAATATCGTTGATACATGAAAAATGTCACGTAAGGCAGTATGAGGACCTTAATTGACTAGGATTTAAACATATTTGATCGTTCTCGCATTCATATTGATCACTTTATTGTCTCATGTAAGTTAAGCGATATCCCATTCAAATGGGGAGTCACTCAAAAAAGTCAAAAATCAGACTATCTCAAAAATCCCTGTTTAACTAACGAAAACCATGGCGACAGTTTTAATACGTTCTATAACAAAGACACAATGCTATTTGAATGCTACCGTGATCATATTTTCGATCGCAGTGTGGAATGCAAATTTAAAAATATCACGTTGGAACGTAAGAATTCTGATCTGAACGAAAAAATGACTGTCGCAAATATCGTTGATACATGAAAAATGTCACGTAAGGCAGTATGAGGACCTTAATTGACTAGGATTTAAACATATTTGATCGTTCTCGCATTCATATTGATCACTTTAATGTCTCATGTAAGTTAAGCAATATCCCATTCAAATGGGGAGTCACTCAAAAAAGTCAAAAATCAGACTATCTCAAAAATCCCTGTTTAAGTAACGAAAACCATGGCGACAGTTTTAATACGTTCTATAACAAAGACACAATGCTATTTGAATGCTACCGTGATCATATTTTCGATCGCAGTGTGGAATGCAAATTTAAAAATATCACGTTGGAACGTAAGAATTCTGATCTGAACGAAAAAATGACTGTCGCAAATATCGTTGATACATGAAAAATGTCACGTAAGGCAGTATGAGGACCTTAATCGACTAGGATTTAAACATATTTGATCGTTCTCGCATTCATATTGATCACTTTATTGTCTCATGTAAGTTAAGCGATATCCCATTCAAATGGGGAGTCACTCAAAAAAGTCAAAAATCACACTATCTCAAAAATCCCTGTTTAACTAACGAAAACCATGGCGACAGTTTTAATACGTTCTATAACAAAGACACAATGCTATTTGAATGCTACCGTGATCATATTTTCGATCGCAGTGTGGAATGCAAATTTAAAAATATCACGTTGGAACGTAAGAATTCTGATCTGAACGAAAAAATGACTGTCGCAAATATCGTTGATACATGAAAAATGTCACGTAAGGCAGTATGAGGACCTTAATCGACTAGGATTTAAACATATTTGATCGTTCTCGCATTCATATTGATCACTTTAATGTCTCATGTAAGTTAAGCAATATCCCATTCAAATGGGGAGTCACTCAAAAAAGTCGAAAATCAGATTATCTCAAAAATCCCTGTTTAACTAACGAAAACCATGGCGACAGTTTTAATACGTTCTATATCAAAGACACAATGCTATTTGAATGCTACCGTGATCATATTTTCGATCGCAGTGTGGAATGCAAATTTAAAAATATCACGTTGGAACGTAAGAATTCTGATCTGAACGAAAAAATGACTGTCGCAAATATCGTTGATACATGAAAAATGTCACGTAAGGCAGTATGAGGACCTTAATCGACTAGGATTTAAACATATTTGATCGTTCTCGCATTCATATTGATCACTTTAATGTCTCATGTAAGTTAAGCAATATCCCATTCAAATGGGGAGTCACTCAAAAAAGTCGAAAATCAGATTATCTCAAAAATCCCTGTTTAACTAACGAAAACCATGGCGACAGTTTTAATACGTTCTATATCAAAGACACAATGCTATTTGAATGCTCCCGTGATCATATTTTCGATCGCAGTGTGGAATGCAAATTTAAAAATATCACGTTGGAACGTAGAATTCTGATCTGAACGAAAAAATGACTGTCGCAAATATCGTTGATACATGAAAAATGTCACGTAAGGCAGTATGAGGACCTTAATTGACTAGGATTTAAACATATTTGATCGTTCTCGCATTCATATTGATCACTTTAATGTCTCATGTAAGTTAAGCAATATCCCATTCAAATGGGGAGTCACTCAAAAAAGTCAAAAATCAGACTATCTCAAAAATCCCTGTTTAACTAACGAAAACCATGGCGACAGTTTTAATACGTTCTATAACAAAGACACAATGCTATTTGAATGCTACCGTGATCATATTTTCGATCGCAGTGTGGAATGCAAATTTAAAAATATCACGTTGGAACGTAAGAATTCTGATCTGAACGAAAAAATGACTGTCGCAAATATCGTTGATACATGAAAAATGTCACGTAAGGCAGTATGAGGACCTTAATTGACTAGGATTTAAACATATTTGATCGTTCTCGCATTCATATTGATCACTTTATTGTCTCATGTAAGTTAAGCGATATCCCATTCAAATGGGGAGTCACTCAAAAAAGTCAAAAATCACACTATCTCAAAAATCCCTGTTTAACTAACGAAAACCATGGCGACAGTTTTAATACGTTCTATAACAAAGACACAATGCTATTTGAATGCTACCGTGATCATATTTTCGATCGCAGTGTGGAATGCAAATTTAAAAATATCACGTTGGAACGTAAGAATTCTGATCTGAACGAAAAAATGACTGTCGCAAATATCGTTGATACATGAAAAATGTCACGTAAGGCAGTATGAGGACCTTAATCGACTAGGATTTAAACATATTTGATCGTTCTCGCATTCATATTGATCACTTTAATGTCTCATGTAAGTTAAGCAATATCCTATTCAAAAAAGTCGCTGGCCAATGCCAATGTCACTCAAAAAAGTCGAAAATCAGATTATCTCAAAAATCCCTGTTTAACTAACGAAAACCATGGCGACAGTTTTAATACGTTCTATATCAAAGACACAATGCTATTTGAATGCTCCCGTGACCATATTTTCGATCGCAGTGTGGAATGCAAATTTAAAAATATCACGTTGGAACGTAGAATTCTGATCTGAACGAAAAAATGACTGTCGCAAATATCGTTGATACATGAAAAATGTCACGTAAGGCAGTATGAGGACCTTAATTGACTAGGATTTAAACATATTTGATCGTTCTCGCATTCATATTGATCACTTTATTGTCTCATGTAAGTTAAGCGATATCCCATTCAAATGGGGAGTCACTCAAAAAAGTCAAAAATCACACTATCTCAAAAATCCCTGTTTAACTAACGAAAACCATGGCGACAGTTTTAATACGTTCTATAACAAAGACACAATGCTATTTGAATGCTACCGTGATCATATTTTCGATCGCAGTGTGGAATGCAAATTTAAAAATATCACGTTGGAACGTAAGAATTCTGATCTGAACGAAAAAATGACTGTCGCAAATATCGTTGATACATGAAAAATGTCACGTAAGGCAGTATGAGGACCTTAATCGACTAGGATTTAAACATATTTGATCGTTCTCGCATTCATATTGATCACTTTATTGTCTCATGTAAGTTAAGCGATATCCCATTCAAATGGGGAGTCACTCAAAAAAGTCAAAAATCACACTATCTCAAAAATCCCTGTTTAACTAACGAAAACCATGGCGACAGTTTTAATACGTTCTATAACAAAGACACAATGCTATTTGAATGCTACCGTGATCATATTTTCGATCGCAGTGTGGAATGCAAATTTAAAAATATCACGTTGGAACGTAAGAATTCTGATCTGAACGAAAAAATGACTGTCGCAAATATCGTTGATACATGAAAAATGTCACGTAAGGCAGTATGAGGACCTTAATCGACTAGGATTTAAACATATTTGATCGTTCTCGCATTCATATTGATCACTTTAATGTCTCATGTAAGTTAAGCAATATCCCATTCAAATGGGGAGTCACTCAAAAAAGTCGAAAATCAGATTATCTCAAAAATCCCTGTTTAACTAACGAAAACCATGGCGACAGTTTTAATACGTTCTATATCAAAGACACAATGCTATTTGAATGCTCCCGTGATCATATTTTCGATCGCAGTGTGGAATGCAAATTTAAAAATATCACGTTGGAACGTAGAATTCTGATCTGAACGAAAAAATGACTGTCGCAAATATCGTTGATACATGAAAAATGTCACGTAAGGCAGTATGAGGACCTTAATTGACTAGGATTTAAACATATTTGATCGTTCTCGCATTCATATTGATCACTTTAATGTCTCATGTAAGTTAAGCAATATCCCATTCAAATGGGGAGTCACTCAAAAAAGTCAAAAATCACACTATCTCAAAAATCCCTGTTTAACTAACGAAAACCATGGCGACAGTTTTAATACGTTCTATAACAAAGACACAATGCTATTTGAATGCTACCGTGATCATATTTTCGATCGCAGTGTGGAATGCAAATTTAAAAATATCACGTTGGAACGTAAGAATTCTGATCTGAACGAAAAAATGACTGTCGCAAATATCGTTGATACATGAAAAATGTCACGTAAGGCAGTATGAGGACCTTAATTGACTAGGATTTAAACATATTTGATCGTTCTCGCATTCATATTGATCACTTTATTGTCTCATGTAAGTTAAGCGATATCCCATTCAAATGGGGAGTCACTCAAAAAAGTCAAAAATCACACTATCTCAAAAATCCCTGTTTAACTAACGAAAACCATGGCGACAGTTTTAATACGTTCTATAACAAAGACACAATGCTATTTGAATGCTACCGTGATCATATTTTCGATCGCAGTGTGGAATGCAAATTTAAAAATATCACGTTGGAACGTAAGAATTCTGATCTGAACGAAAAAATGACTGTCGCAAATATCGTTGATACATGAAAAATGTCACGTAAGGCAGTATGAGGACCTTAATCGACTAGGATTTAAACATATTTGATCGTTCTCGCATTCATATTGATCACTTTAATGTCTCATGTAAGTTAAGCAATATCCCATTCAAATGGGGAGTCACTCAAAAAAGTCGAAAATCAGATTATCTCAAAAATCCCTGTTTAACTAACGAAAACCATGGCGACAGTTTTAATACGTTCTATATCAAAGACACAATGCTATTTGAATGCTCCCGTGACCATATTTTCGATCGCAGTGTGGAATGCAAATTTAAAAATATCACGTTGGAACGTAGAATTCTGATCTGAACGAAAAAATGACTGTCGCAAATATCGTTGATACATGAAAAATGTCACGTAAGGCAGTATGAGGACCTTAATTGACTAGGATTTAAACATATTTGATCGTTCTCGCATTCATATTGATCACTTTATTGTCTCATGTAAGTTAAGCGATATCCCATTCAAATGGGGAGTCACTCAAAAAAGTCAAAAATCAGACTATCTCAAAAATCCCTGTTTAACTAACGAAAACCATGGCGACAGTTTTAATACGTTCTATAACAAAGACACAATGCTATTTGAATGCTACCGTGATCATATTTTCGATCGCAGTGTGGAATGCAAATTTAAAAATATCACGTTGGAACGTAAGAATTCTGATCTGAACGAAAAAATGACTGTCGCAAATATCGTTGATACATGAAAAATGTCACGTAAGGCAGTATGAGGACCTTAATTGACTAGGATTTAAACATATTTGATCGTTCTCGCATTCATATTGATCACTTTAATGTCTCATGTAAGTTAAGCAATATCCCATTCAAATGGGGAGTCACTCAAAAAAGTCAAAAATCAGACTATCTCAAAAATCCCTGTTTAAGTAACGAAAACCATGGGGCGACAGTTTTAATACGTTCTATAACAAAGACACAATGCTATTTGAATGCTACCGTGATCATATTTTCGATCGCAGTGTGGAATGCAAATTTAAAAATATCACGTTGGAACGTAAGAATTCTGATCTGAACGAAAAAATGACTGTCGCAAATATCGTTGATACATGAAAAATGTCACGTAAGGCAGTATGAGGACCTTAATCGACTAGGATTTAAACATATTTGATCGTTCTCGCATTCATATTGATCACTTTATTGTCTCATGTAAGTTAAGCGATATCCCATTCAAATGGGGAGTCACTCAAAAAAGTCAAAAATCACACTATCTCAAAAATCCCTGTTTAACTAACGAAAACCATGGCGACAGTTTTAATACGTTCTATAACAAAGACACAATGCTATTTGAATGCTACCGTGATCATATTTTCGATCGCAGTGTGGAATGCAAATTTAAAAATATCACGTTGGAACGTAAGAATTCTGATCTGAACGAAAAAATGACTGTCGCAAATATCGTTGATACATGAAAAATGTCACGTAAGGCAGTATGAGGACCTTAATCGACTAGGATTTAAACATATTTGATCGTTCTCGCATTCATATTGATCACTTTAATGTCTCATGTAAGTTAAGCAATATCCCATTCAAATGGGGAGTCACTCAAAAAAGTCGAAAATCAGATTATCTCAAAAATCCCTGTTTAACTAACGAAAACCATGGCGACAGTTTTAATACGTTCTATATCAAAGACACAATGCTATTTGAATGCTACCGTGATCATATTTTCGATCGCAGTGTGGAATGCAAATTTAAAAATATCACGTTGGAACGTAAGAATTCTGATCTGAACGAAAAAATGACTGTCGCAAATATCGTTGATACATGAAAAATGTCACGTAAGGCAGTATGAGGACCTTAATCGACTAGGATTTAAACATATTTGATCGTTCTCGCATTCATATTGATCACTTTAATGTCTCATGTAAGTTAAGCAATATCCCATTCAAATGGGGAGTCACTCAAAAAAGTCGAAAATCAGATTATCTCAAAAATCCCTGTTTAACTAACGAAAACCATGGCGACAGTTTTAATACGTTCTATATCAAAGACACAATGCTATTTGAATGCTCCCGTGATCATATTTTCGATCGCAGTGTGGAATGCAAATTTAAAAATATCACGTTGGAACGTAAGAATTCTGATCTGAACGAAAAAATGACTGTCGCAAATATCGTTGATACATGAAAAATGTCACGTAAGGCAGTATGAGGACCTTAATTGACTAGGATTTAAACATATTTGATCGTTCTCGCATTCATATTGATCACTTTATTGTCTCATGTAAGTTAAGCGATATCCCATTCAAATGGGGAGTCACTCAAAAAAGTCAAAAATCACACTATCTCAAAAATCCCTGTTTAACTAACGAAAACCATGGCGACAGTTTTAATACGTTCTATAACAAAGACACAATGCTATTTGAATGCTACCGTGATCATATTTTCGATCGCAGTGTGGAATGCAAATTTAAAAATATCACGTTGGAACGTAAGAATTCTGATCTGAACGAAAAAATGACTGTCGCAAATATCGTTGATACATGAAAAATGTCACGTAAGGCAGTATGAGGACCTTAATCGACTAGGATTTAAACATATTTGATCGTTCTCGCATTCATATTGATCACTTTAATGTCTCATGTAAGTTAAGCAATATCCCATTCAAATGGGGAGTCACTCAAAAAAGTCGAAAATCAGATTATCTCAAAAATCCCTGTTTAACTAACGAAAACCATGGCGACAGTTTTAATACGTTCTATATCAAAGACACAATGCTATTTGAATGCTACCGTGATCATATTTTCGATCGCAGTGTGGAATGCAAATTTAAAAATATCACGTTGGAACGTAAGAATTCTGATCTGAACGAAAAAATGACTGTCGCAAATATCGTTGATACATGAAAAATGTCACGTAAGGCAGTATGAGGACCTTAATTGACTAGGATTTAAACATATTTGATCGTTCTCGCATTCATATTGATCACTTTAATGTCTCATGTAAGTTAAGCAATATCCCATTCAAATGGGGAGTCACTCAAAAAAGTCAAAAATCAGACTATCTCAAAAATCCCTGTTTAAGTAACGAAAACCATGGCGACAGTTTTAATACGTTCTATAACAAAGACACAATGCTATTTGAATGCTACCGTGATCATATTTTCGATCGCAGTGTGGAATGCAAATTTAAAAATATCACGTTGGAACGTAAGAATTCTGATCTGAACGAAAAAATGACTGTCGCAAATATCGTTGATACATGAAAAATGTCACGTAAGGCAGTATGAGGACCTTAATCGACTAGGATTTAAACATATTTGATCGTTCTCGCATTCATATTGATCACTTTATTGTCTCATGTAAGTTAAGCGATATCCCATTCAAATGGGGAGTCACTCAAAAAAGTCAAAAATCACACTATCTCAAAAATCCCTGTTTAACTAACGAAAACCATGGCGACAGTTTTAATACGTTCTATAACAAAGACACAATGCTATTTGAATGCTACCGTGATCATATTTTCGATCGCAGTGTGGAATGCAAATTTAAAAATATCACGTTGGAACGTAAGAATTCTGATCTGAACGAAAAAATGACTGTCGCAAATATCGTTGATACATGAAAAATGTCACGTAAGGCAGTATGAGGACCTTAATCGACTAGGATTTAAACATATTTGATCGTTCTCGCATTCATATTGATCACTTTAATGTCTCATGTAAGTTAAGCAATATCCCATTCAAATGGGGAGTCACTCAAAAAAGTCGAAAATCAGATTATCTCAAAAATCCCTGTTTAACTAACGAAAACCATGGCGACAGTTTTAATACGTTCTATATCAAAGACACAATGCTATTTGAATGCTACCGTGATCATATTTTCGATCGCAGTGTGGAATGCAAATTTAAAAATATCACGTTGGAACGTAAGAATTCTGATCTGAACGAAAAAATGACTGTCGCAAATATCGTTGATACATGAAAAATGTCACGTAAGGCAGTATGAGGACCTTAATCGACTAGGATTTAAACATATTTGATCGTTCTCGCATTCATATTGATCACTTTAATGTCTCATGTAAGTTAAGCAATATCCCATTCAAATGGGGAGTCACTCAAAAAAGTCGAAAATCAGATTATCTCAAAAATCCCTGTTTAACTAACGAAAACCATGGCGACAGTTTTAATACGTTCTATATCAAAGACACAATGCTATTTGAATGCTCCCGTGATCATATTTTCGATCGCAGTGTGGAATGCAAATTTAAAAATATCACGTTGGAACGTAAGAATTCTGATCTGAACGAAAAAATGACTGTCGCAAATATCGTTGATACATGAAAAATGTCACGTAAGGCAGTATGAGGACCTTAATTGACTAGGATTTAAACATATTTGATCGTTCTCGCATTCATATTGATCACTTTATTGTCTCATGTAAGTTAAGCGATATCCCATTCAAATGGGGAGTCACTCAAAAAAGTCAAAAATCACACTATCTCAAAAATCCCTGTTTAACTAACGAAAACCATGGCGACAGTTTTAATACGTTCTATAACAAAGACACAATGCTATTTGAATGCTACCGTGATCATATTTTCGATCGCAGTGTGGAATGCAAATTTAAAAATATCACGTTGGAACGTAAGAATTCTGATCTGAACGAAAAAATGACTGTCGCAAATATCGTTGATACATGAAAAATGTCACGTAAGGCAGTATGAGGACCTTAATCGACTAGGATTTAAACATATTTGATCGTTCTCGCATTCATATTGATCACTTTAATGTCTCATGTAAGTTAAGCAATATCCCATTCAAATGGGGAGTCACTCAAAAAAGTCGAAAATCAGATTATCTCAAAAATCCCTGTTTAACTAACGAAAACCATGGCGACAGTTTTAATACGTTCTATATCAAAGACACAATGCTATTTGAATGCTCCCGTGACCATATTTTCGATCGCAGTGTGGAATGCAAATTTAAAAATATCACGTTGGAACGTAGAATTCTGATCTGAACGAAAAAATGACTGTCGCAAATATCGTTGATACATGAAAAATGTCACGTAAGGCAGTATGAGGACCTTAATTGACTAGGATTTAAACATATTTGATCGTTCTCGCATTCATATTGATCACTTTAATGTCTCATGTAAGTTAAGCAATATCCCATTCAAATGGGGAGTCACTCAAAAAAGTCAAAAATCAGACTATCTCAAAAATCCCTGTTTAAGTAACGAAAACCATGGCGACAGTTTTAATACGTTCTATAACAAAGACACAATGCTATTTGAATGCTACCGTGATCATATTTTCGATCGCAGTGTGGAATGCAAATTTAAAAATATCACGTTGGAACGTAAGAATTCTGATCTGAACGAAAAAATGACTGTCGCAAATATCGTTGATACATGAAAAATGTCACGTAAGGCAGTATGAGGACCTTAATCGACTAGGATTTAAACATATTTGATCGTTCTCGCATTCATATTGATCACTTTATTGTCTCATGTAAGTTAAGCGATATCCCATTCAAATGGGGAGTCACTCAAAAAAGTCAAAAATCACACTATCTCAAAATCCCTGTTTAACTAACGAAAACCATGGCGACAGTTTTAATACGTTCTATAACAAAGACACAATGCTATTTGAATGCTACCGTGATCATATTTTCGATCGCAGTGTGGAATGCAAATTTAAAAATATCACGTTGGAACGTAAGAATTCTGATCTGAACGAAAAAATGACTGTCGCAAATATCGTTGATACATGAAAAATGTCACGTAAGGCAGTATGAGGACCTTAATCGACTAGGATTTAAACATATTTGATCGTTCTCGCATTCATATTGATCACTTTAATGTCTCATGTAAGTTAAGCAATATCCCATTCAAATGGGGAGTCACTCAAAAAAGTCGAAAATCAGATTATCTCAAAAATCCCTGTTTAACTAACGAAAACCATGGCGACAGTTTTAATACGTTCTATATCAAAGACACAATGCTATTTGAATGCTACCGTGATCATATTTTCGATCGCAGTGTGGAATGCAAATTTAAAAATATCACGTTGGAACGTAAGAATTCTGATCTGAACGAAAAAATGACTGTCGCAAATATCGTTGATACATGAAAAATGTCACGTAAGGCAGTATGAGGACCTTAATCGACTAGGATTTAAACATATTTGATCGTTCTCGCATTCATATTGATCACTTTAATGTCTCATGTAAGTTAAGCAATATCCCATTCAAATGGGGAGTCACTCAAAAAAGTCGAAAATCAGATTATCTCAAAAATCCCTGTTTAACTAACGAAAACCATGGCGACAGTTTTAATACGTTCTATATCAAAGACACAATGCTATTTGAATGCTCCCGTGATCATATTTTCGATCGCAGTGTGGAATGCAAATTTAAAAATATCACGTTGGAACGTAGAATTCTGATCTGAACGAAAAAATGACTGTCGCAAATATCGTTGATACATGAAAAATGTCACGTAAGGCAGTATGAGGACCTTAATTGACTAGGATTTAAACATATTTGATCGTTCTCGCATTCATATTGATCACTTTAATGTCTCATGTAAGTTAAGCAATATCCCATTCAAATGGGGAGTCACTCAAAAAAGTCAAAATCAGACTATCTCAAAAATCCCTGTTTAACTAACGAAAACCATGGCGACAGTTTTAATACGTTCTATAACAAAGACACAATGCTATTTGAATGCTACCGTGATCATATTTTCGATCGCAGTGTGGAATGCAAATTTAAAAATATCACGTTGGAACGTAAGAATTCTGATCTGAACGAAAAAATGACTGTCGCAAATATCGTTGATACATGAAAAATGTCACGTAAGGCAGTATGAGGACCTTAATTGACTAGGATTTAAACATATTTGATCGTTCTCGCATTCATATTGATCACTTTATTGTCTCATGTAAGTTAAGCGATATCCCATTCAAATGGGGAGTCACTCAAAAAAGTCAAAAATCACACTATCTCAAAAATCCCTGTTTAACTAACGAAAACCATGGCGACAGTTTTAATACGTTCTATAACAAAGACACAATGCTATTTGAATGCTACCGTGATCATATTTTCGATCGCAGTGTGGAATGCAAATTTAAAAATATCACGTTGGAACGTAAGAATTCTGATCTGAACGAAAAAATGACTGTCGCAAATATCGTTGATACATGAAAAATGTCACGTAAGGCAGTATGAGGACCTTAATCGACTAGGATTTAAACATATTTGATCGTTCTCGCATTCATATTGATCACTTTAATGTCTCATGTAAGTTAAGCAATATCCCATTCAAAAAAGTCGCTGGCCAATGCCTGTCACTCAAAAAAGTCGAAAATCAGATTATCTCAAAAATCCCTGTTTAACTAACGAAAACCATGGCGACAGTTTTAATACGTTCTATATCAAAGACACAATGCTATTTGAATGCTCCCGTGACCATATTTTCGATCGCAGTGTGGAATGCAAATTTAAAAATATCACGTTGGAACGTAGAATTCTGATCTGAACGAAAAAATGACTGTCGCAAATATCGTTGATACATGAAAAATGTCACGTAAGGCAGTATGAGGACCTTAATTGACTAGGATTTAAACATATTTGATCGTTCTCGCATTCATATTGATCACTTTATTGTCTCATGTAAGTTAAGCGATATCCCATTCAAATGGGGAGTCACTCAAAAAAGTCAAAAATCAGACTATCTCAAAAATCCCTGTTTAACTAACGAAAACCATGGCGACAGTTTTAATACGTTCTATAACAAAGACACAATGCTATTTGAATGCTACCGTGATCATATTTTCGATCGCAGTGTGGAATGCAAATTTAAAAATATCACGTTGGAACGTAAGAATTCTGATCTGAACGAAAAAATGACTGTCGCAAATATCGTTGATACATGAAAAATGTCACGTAAGGCAGTATGAGGACCTTAATTGACTAGGATTTAAACATATTTGATCGTTCTCGCATTCATATTGATCACTTTAATGTCTCATGTAAGTTAAGCAATATCCCATTCAAATGGGGAGTCACTCAAAAAAGTCAAAAATCAGACTATCTCAAAAATCCCTGTTTAAGTAACGAAAACCATGGCGACAGTTTTAATACGTTCTATAACAAAGACACAATGCTATTTGAATGCTACCGTGATCATATTTTCGATCGCAGTGTGGAATGCAAATTTAAAAATATCACGTTGGAACGTAAGAATTCTGATCTGAACGAAAAAATGACTGTCGCAAATATCGTTGATACATGAAAAATGTCACGTAAGGCAGTATGAGGACCTTAATCGACTAGGATTTAAACATATTTGATCGTTCTCGCATTCATATTGATCACTTTATTGTCTCATGTAAGTTAAGCGATATCCCATTCAAATGGGGAGTCACTCAAAAAAGTCAAAAATCACACTATCTCAAAAATCCCTGTTTAACTAACGAAAACCATGGCGACAGTTTTAATACGTTCTATATCAAAGACACAATGCTATTTGAATGCTCCCGTGACCATATTTTCGATCGCAGTGTGGAATGCAAATTTAAAAATATCACGTTGGAACGTAGAATTCTGATCTGAACGAAAAAATGACTGTCGCAAATATCGTTGATACATGAAAAATGTCACGTAAGGCAGTATGAGGACCTTAATTGACTAGGATTTAAACATATTTGATCGTTCTCGCATTCATATTGATCACTTTATTGTCTCATGTAAGTTAAGCGATATCCCATTCAAATGGGGAGTCACTCAAAAAAGTCAAAAATCACACTATCTCAAAAATCCCTGTTTAACTAACGAAAACCATGGCGACAGTTTTAATACGTTCTATAACAAAGACACAATGCTATTTGAATGCTACCGTGATCATATTTTCGATCGCAGTGTGGAATGCAAATTTAAAAATATCACGTTGGAACGTAAGAATTCTGATCTGAACGAAAAAATGACTGTCGCAAATATCGTTGATACATGAAAAATGTCACGTAAGGCAGTATGAGGACCTTAATCGACTAGGATTTAAACATATTTGATCGTTCTCGCATTCATATTGATCACTTTATTGTCTCATGTAAGTTAAGCGATATCCCATTCAAATGGGGAGTCACTCAAAAAAGTCAAAAATCACACTATCTCAAAAATCCCTGTTTAACTAACGAAAACCATGGCGACAGTTTTAATACGTTCTATAACAAAGACACAATGCTATTTGAATGCTACCGTGATCATATTTTCGATCGCAGTGTGGAATGCAAATTTAAAAATATCACGTTGGAACGTAAGAATTCTGATCTGAACGAAAAAATGACTGTCGCAAATATCGTTGATACATGAAAAATGTCACGTAAGGCAGTATGAGGACCTTAATCGACTAGGATTTAAACATATTTGATCGTTCTCGCATTCATATTGATCACTTTAATGTCTCATGTAAGTTAAGCAATATCCCATTCAAATGGGGAGTCACTCAAAAAAGTCGAAAATCAGATTATCTCAAAAATCCCTGTTTAACTAACGAAAACCATGGCGACAGTTTTAATACGTTCTATATCAAAGACACAATGCTATTTGAATGCTCCCGTGATCATATTTTCGATCGCAGTGTGGAATGCAAATTTAAAAATATCACGTTGGAACGTAGAATTCTGATCTGAACGAAAAAATGACTGTCGCAAATATCGTTGATACATGAAAAATGTCACGTAAGGCAGTATGAGGACCTTAATTGACTAGGATTTAAACATATTTGATCGTTCTCGCATTCATATTGATCACTTTAATGTCTCATGTAAGTTAAGCAATATCCCATTCAAATGGGGAGTCACTCAAAAAAGTCAAAAATCACACTATCTCAAAAATCCCTGTTTAACTAACGAAAACCATGGCGACAGTTTTAATACGTTCTATAACAAAGACACAATGCTATTTGAATGCTACCGTGATCATATTTTCGATCGCAGTGTGGAATGCAAATTTAAAAATATCACGTTGGAACGTAAGAATTCTGATCTGAACGAAAAAATGACTGTCGCAAATATCGTTGATACATGAAAAATGTCACGTAAGGCAGTATGAGGACCTTAATTGACTAGGATTTAAACATATTTGATCGTTCTCGCATTCATATTGATCACTTTATTGTCTCATGTAAGTTAAGCGATATCCCATTCAAATGGGGAGTCACTCAAAAAAGTCAAAAATCACACTATCTCAAAAATCCCTGTTTAACTAACGAAAACCATGGCGACAGTTTTAATACGTTCTATAACAAAGACACAATGCTATTTGAATGCTACCGTGATCATATTTTCGATCGCAGTGTGGAATGCAAATTTAAAAATATCACGTTGGAACGTAAGAATTCTGATCTGAACGAAAAAATGACTGTCGCAAATATCGTTTGATACATGAAAAATGTCACGTAAGGCAGTATGAGGACCTTAATCGACTAGGATTTAAACATATTTGATCGTTCTCGCATTCATATTGATCACTTTAATGTCTCATGTAAGTTAAGCAATATCCCATTCAAATGGGGAGTCACTCAAAAAAGTCGAAAATCAGATTATCTCAAAAATCCCTGTTTAACTAACGAAAACCATGGCGACAGTTTTAATACGTTCTATATCAAAGACACAATGCTATTTGAATGCTCCCGTGACCATATTTTCGATCGCAGTGTGGAATGCAAATTTAAAAAATATCACGTTGGAACGTAGAATTCTGATCTGAACGAAAAAATGACTGTCGCAAATATCGTTGATACATGAAAAATGTCACGTAAGGCAGTATGAGGACCTTAATTGACTAGGATTTAAACATATTTGATCGTTCTCGCATTCATATTGATCACTTTATTGTCTCATGTAAGTTAAGCGATATCCCATTCAAATGGGGAGTCACTCAAAAAAGTCAAAAATCAGACTATCTCAAAAATCCCTGTTTAACTAACGAAAACCATGGCGACAGTTTTAATACGTTCTATAACAAAGACACAATGCTATTTGAATGCTACCGTGATCATATTTTCGATCGCAGTGTGGAATGCAAATTTAAAAATATCACGTTGGAACGTAAGAATTCTGATCTGAACGAAAAAATGACTGTCGCAAATATCGTTGATACATGAAAAATGTCACGTAAGGCAGTATGAGGACCTTAATTGACTAGGATTTAAACATATTTGATCGTTCTCGCATTCATATTGATCACTTTAATGTCTCATGTAAGTTAAGCAATATCCCATTCAAATGGGGAGTCACTCAAAAAAGTCAAAAATCAGACTATCTCAAAAATCCCTGTTTAAGTAACGAAAACCATGGCGACAGTTTTAATACGTTCTATAACAAAGACACAATGCTATTTGAATGCTACCGTGATCATATTTTCGATCGCAGTGTGGAATGCAAATTTAAAAATATCACGTTGGAACGTAAGAATTCTGATCTGAACGAAAAAATGACTGTCGCAAATATCGTTGATACATGAAAAATGTCACGTAAGGCAGTATGAGGACCTTAATCGACTAGGATTTAAACATATTTGATCGTTCTCGCATTCATATTGATCACTTTATTGTCTCATGTAAGTTAAGCGATATCCCATTCAAATGGGGAGTCACTCAAAAAAGTCAAAAATCACACTATCTCAAAAATCCCTGTTTAACTAACGAAAACCATGGCGACAGTTTTAATACGTTCTATAACAAAGACACAATGCTATTTGAATGCTACCGTGATCATATTTTCGATCGCAGTGTGGAATGCAAATTTAAAAATATCACGTTGGAACGTAAGAATTCTGATCTGAACGAAAAAATGACTGTCGCAAATATCGTTGATACATGAAAAATGTCACGTAAGGCAGTATGAGGACCTTAATCGACTAGGATTTAAACATATTTGATCGTTCTCGCATTCATATTGATCACTTTAATGTCTCATGTAAGTTAAGCAATATCCCATTCAAATGGGGAGTCACTCAAAAAAGTCGAAAATCAGATTATCTCAAAAATCCCTGTTTAACTAACGAAAACCATGGCGACAGTTTTAATACGTTCTATATCAAAGACACAATGCTATTTGAATGCTACCGTGATCATATTTTCGATCGCAGTGTGGAATGCAAATTTAAAAATATCACGTTGGAACGTAAGAATTCTGATCTGAACGAAAAAATGACTGTCGCAAATATCGTTGATACATGAAAAATGTCACGTAAGGCAGTATGAGGACCTTAATCGACTAGGATTTAAACATATTTGATCGTTCTCGCATTCATATTGATCACTTTAATGTCTCATGTAAGTTAAGCAATATCCCATTCAAATGGGGAGTCACTCAAAAAAGTCGAAAATCAGATTATCTCAAAAATCCCTGTTTAACTAACGAAAACCATGGCGACAGTTTTAATACGTTCTATATCAAAGACACAATGCTATTTGAATGCTCCCGTGATCATATTTTCGATCGCAGTGTGGAATGCAAATTTAAAAATATCACGTTGGAACGTAGAATTCTGATCTGAACGAAAAAATGACTGTCGCAAATATCGTTGATACATGAAAAATGTCACGTAAGGCAGTATGAGGACCTTAATTGACTAGGATTTAAACATATTTGATCGTTCTCGCATTCATATTGATCACTTTAATGTCTCATGTAAGTTAAGCAATATCCCATTCAAATGGGGAGTCACTCAAAAAAGTCAAAAATCAGACTATCTCAAAAATCCCTGTTTAACTAACGAAAACCATGGCGACAGTTTTAATACGTTCTATAACAAAGACACAATGCTATTTGAATGCTACCGTGATCATATTTTCGATCGCAGTGTGGAATGCAAATTTAAAAATATCACGTTGGAACGTAAGAATTCTGATCTGAACGAAAAAATGACTGTCGCAAATATCGTTGATACATGAAAAATGTCACGTAAGGCAGTATGAGGACCTTAATTGACTAGGATTTAAACATATTTGATCGTTCTCGCATTCATATTGATCACTTTATTGTCTCATGTAAGTTAAGCGATATCCCATTCAAATGGGGAGTCACTCAAAAAAGTCAAAAATCACACTATCTCAAAAATCCCTGTTTAACTAACGAAAACCATGGCGACAGTTTTAATACGTTCTATAACAAAGACACAATGCTATTTGAATGCTACCGTGATCATATTTTCGATCGCAGTGTGGAATGCAAATTTAAAAATATCACGTTGGAACGTAAGAATTCTGATCTGAACGAAAAAATGACTGTCGCAAATATCGTTGATACATGAAAAATGTCACGTAAGGCAGTATGAGGACCTTAATCGACTAGGATTTAAACATATTTGATCGTTCTCGCATTCATATTGATCACTTTAATGTCTCATGTAAGTTAAGCAATATCCCATTCAAAAAAGTCGCTGGCCAATGCCAATGTCACTCAAAAAAGTCGAAAATCAGATTATCTCAAAAATCCCTGTTTAACTAACGAAAACCATGGCGACAGTTTTAATACGTTCTATAACAAAGACACAATGCTATTTGAATGCTACCGTGATCATATTTTCGATCGCAGTGTGGAATGCAAATTTAAAAATATCACGTTGGAACGTAAGAATTCTGATCTGAACGAAAAAATGACTGTCGCAAATATCGTTGATACATGAAAAATGTCACGTAAGGCAGTATGAGGACCTTAATCGACTAGGATTTAAACATATTTGATCGTTCTCGCATTCATATTGATCACTTTATTGTCTCATGTAAGTTAAGCGATATCCCATTCAAATGGGGAGTCACTCAAAAAAGTCAAAAATCAGATTATCTCAAAAATCCCTGTTTAACTAACGAAAACCATGGCGACAGTTTTAATACGTTCTATATCAAAGACACAATGCTATTTGAATGCTCCCGTGATCATATTTTCGATCGCAGTGTGGAATGCAAATTTAAAAATATCACGTTGGAACGTAGAATTCTGATCTGAACGAAAAAATGACTGTCGCAAATATCGTTGATACATGAAAAATGTCACGTAAGGCAGTATGAGGACCTTAATCGACTAGGATTTAAACATATTTGATCGTTCTCGCATTCATATTGATCACTTTATTGTCTCATGTAAGTTAAGCGATATCCCATTCAAATGGGGAGTCACTCAAAAAAGTCGAAAATCAGATTATCTCAAAAATCCCTGTTTAACTAACGAAAACCATGGCGACAGTTTTAATACGTTCTATATCAAAGACACAATGCTATTTGAATGCTCCCGTGATCATATTTTCGATCGCAGTGTGGAATGCAAATTTAAAAATATCACGTTGGAACGTAGAATTCTGATCTGAACGAAAAAATGACTGTCGCAAATATCGTTGATACATGAAAAATGTCACGTAAGGCAGTATGAGGACCTTAATTGACTAGGATTTAAAAATATTTGATCGTTCTCGCATTCATATTGATCACTTTAATGTCTCATGTAAGTTAAGCAATATCCCATTCAAATGGGGAGTCACTCAAAAAAGTCAAAAATCAGACTATCTCAAAAATCCCTGTTTAACTAACGAAAACCATGGCGACAGTTTTAATACGTTCTATAACAAAGACACAATGCTATTTGAATGCTACCGTGATCATATTTTCGATCGCAGTGTGGAATGCAAATTTAAAAATATCACGTTGGAACGTAAGAATTCTGATCTGAACGAAAAAATGACTGTCGCAAATATCGTTGATACATGAAAAATGTCACGTAAGGCAGTATGAGGACCTTAATTGACTAGGATTAAAACATATTTGATCGTTCTCGCATTCATATTGATCACTTTATTTCTCATGTAAGTTAAGCAATATCCCATTCAAATGGGGAGTCACTCAAAAAAGTCAAAAATCAGACTATCTCAAAAATCCCTGTTTAACTAACGAAAACCATGGCGACAGTTTTAATACGTTCTATAACAAAGACACAATGCTATTTGAATGCTACCGTGATCATATTTTCGATCGCAGTGTGGAATGCAAATTTAAAAATATCACGTTGGAACGTAAGAATTCTGATCTGAACGAAAAAATGACTGTCGCAAATATCGTTGATACATGAAAAATGTCACGTAAGGCAGTATGAGGACCTTAATTGACTTGGATTTAAACATATTTGATCGTTCTCGCATTCATATTGATCACTTTAATGTCTCATGTAAGTTAAGCAATATCCCATTCAAATGGGGAGTCACTCAAAAAAGTCAAAAATCAGACTATCTCAAAAATCCCTGTTTAAGTAACGAAAACCATGGCGACAGTTTTAATACGTTCTATAACAAAGACACAATGCTATTTGAATGCTACCGTGATCATATTTTCGATCGCAGTGTGGAATGCAAATTTAAAAATATCACGTTGGAACGTAAGAATTCTGATCTGAACGAAAAAATGACTGTCGCAAATATCGTTGATACATGAAAAATGTCACGTAAGGCAGTATGAGGACCTTAATCGACTAGGATTTAAACATATTTGATCGTTCTCGCATTCATATTGATCACTTTATTGTCTCATGTAAGTTAAGCGATATCCCATTCAAATGGGGAGTCACTCAAAAAAGTCAAAAATCACACTATCTCAAAAATCCCTGTTTAACTAACGAAAACCATGGCGACAGTTTTAATACGTTCTATAACAAAGACACAATGCTATTTGAATGCTACCGTGATCATATTTTCGATCGCAGTGTGGAATGCAAATTTAAAAATATCACGTTGGAACGTAAGAATTCTGATCTGAACGAAAAAATGACTGTCGCAAATATCGTTGATACATGAAAAATGTCACGTAAGGCAGTATGAGGACCTTAATCGACTAGGATTTAAACATATTTGATCGTTCTCGCATTCATATTGATCACTTTAATGTCTCATGTAAGTTAAGCAATATCCCATTCAAATGGGGAGTCACTCAAAAAAGTCGAAAATCAGATTATCTCAAAAATCCCTGTTTAACTAACGAAAACCATGGCGACAGTTTTAATACGTTCTATATCAAAGACACAATGCTATTTGAATGCTCCCGTGATCATATTTTCGATCGCAGTGTGGAATGCAAATTTAAAAATATCACGTTGGAACGTAGAATTCTGATCTGAACGAAAAAATGACTGTCGCAAATATCGTTGATACATGAAAAATGTCACGTAAGGCAGTATGAGGACCTTAATTGACTAGTATTTAAAAATATTTGATCGTTCTCGCATTCATATTGATCACTTTAATGTCTCATGTAAGTTAAGCAATATCCCATTCAAATGGGGAGTCACTCAAAAAAGTCAAAAATCAGACTATCTCAAAAATCCCTGTTTAACTAACGAAAACCATGGCGACAGTTTTAATACGTTCTATAACAAAGACACAATGCTATTTGAATGCTACCGTGATCATATTTTCGATCGCAGTGTGGAATTCAAATTTAAAAATATCACGTTGGAACGTAAGAATTCTGATCTGAACGAAAAAATGACTGTCGCAAATATCGTTGATACATGAAAAATGTCACGTAAGGCAGTATGAGGACCTTAATCGACTAGGATTTAAACATATTTGATCGTTCTCGCATTCATATTGATCACTTTATTGTCTCATGTAAGTTAAGCGATATCCCATTCAAATGGGGAGTCACTCAAAAAAGTCAAAAATCAGATTATCTCAAAAATCCCTGTTTAACTAACGAAAACCATGGCGACAGTTTTAATACGTTCTATATCAAAGACACAATGCTATTTGAATGCTCCCGTGATCATATTTTCGATCGCAGTGTGGAATGCAAATTTAAAAATATCACGTTGGAACGTAGAATTCTGATCTGAACGAAAAAATGACTGTCGCAAATATCGTTGATACATGAAAAATGTCACGTAAGGCAGTATGAGGACCTTAATCGACTAGGATTTAAACATATTTGATCGTTCTCGCATTCATATTGATCACTTTATTGTCTCATGTAAGTTAAGCGATATCCCATTCAAATGGGGAGTCACTCAAAAAAGTCGAAAATCAGATTATCTCAAAAATCCCTGTTTAACTAACGAAAACCATGGCGACAGTTTTAATACGTTCTATATCAAAGACACAATGCTATTTGAATGCTCCCGTGATCATATTTTCGATCGCAGTGTGGAATGCAAATTTAAAAATATCACGTTGGAACGTAGAATTCTGATCTGAACGAAAAAATGACTGTCGCAAATATCGTTGATACATGAAAAATGTCACGTAAGGCAGTATGAGGACCTTAATTGACTAGGATTTAAAAATATTTGATCGTTCTCGCATTCATATTGATCACTTTAATGTCTCATGTAAGTTAAGCAATATCCCATTCAAATGGGGAGTCACTCAAAAAAGTCAAAAATCAGACTATCTCAAAAATCCCTGTTTAACTAACGAAAACCATGGCGACAGTTTTAATACGTTCTATAACAAAGACACAATGCTATTTGAATGCTACCGTGATCATATTTTCGATCGCAGTGTGGAATGCAAATTTAAAAATATCACGTTGGAACGTAAGAATTCTGATCTGAACGAAAAAATGACTGTCGCAAATATCGTTGATACATGAAAAATGTCACGTAAGGCAGTATGAGGACCTTAATCGACTAGGATTTAAACATATTTGATCGTTCTCGCATTCATATTGATCACTTTATTGTCTCATGTAAGTTAAGCGATATCCCATTCAAATGGGGAGTCACTCAAAAAAGTCAAAAATCACACTATCTCAAAAATCCCTGTTTAACTAACGAAAACCATGGCGACAGTTTTAATACGTTCTATAACAAAGACACAATGCTATTTGAATGCTACCGTGATCATATTTTCGATCGCAGTGTGGAATGCAAATTTAAAAATATCACGTTGGAACGTAAGAATTCTGATCTGAACGAAAAAATGACTGTCGCAAATATCGTTGATAAATGAAAAATGTCACGTAAGGCAGTATGAGGACCTTAATTGACTAGGATTTAAACATATTTGATCGTTCTCGCATTCATATTGATCACTTTATTGTCTCATGTAAGTTAAGCGATATCCCATTCAAATGGGGAGTCACTCAAAAAAGTCAAAAATCACACTATCTCAAAAATCCCTGTTTAACTAACGAAAACCATGGCGACAGTTTTAATACGTTCTATAACAAAGACACAATGCTATTTGAATGCTACCGTGATCATATTTTCGATCGCAGTGTGGAATGCAAATTTAAAAATATCACGTTGGAACGTAAGAATTCTGATCTGAACGAAAAAATGACTGTCGCAAATATCGTTGATACATGAAAAATGTCACGTAAGGCAGTATGAGGACCTTAATCGACTAGGATTTAAACATATTTGATCGTTCTCGCATTCATATTGATCACTTTAATGTCTCATGTAAGTTAAGCAATATCCCATTCAAAAAAGTCGCTGGCCAATGCCAATGTCACTCAAAAAAGTCGAAAATCAGATTATCTCAAAAATCCCTGTTTAACTAACGAAAACCATGGCGACAGTTTTAATACGTTCTATAACAAAGACACAATGCTATTTGAATGCTACCGTGATCATATTTTCGATCGCAGTGTGGAATGCAAATTTAAAAATATCACGTTGGAACGTAAGAATTCTGATCTGAACGAAAAAATGACTGTCGCAAATATCGTTGATACATGAAAAATGTCACGTAAGGCAGTATGAGGACCTTAATCGACTAGGATTTAAACATATTTGATCGTTCTCGCATTCATATTGATCACTTTATTGTCTCATGTAAGTTAAGCGATATCCCATTCAAATGGGGAGTCACTCAAAAAAGTCAAAAATCAGATTATCTCAAAAATCCCTGTTTAACTAACGAAAACCATGGCGACAGTTTTAATACGTTCTATATCAAAGACACAATGCTATTTGAATGCTCCCGTGATCATATTTTCGATCGCAGTGTGGAATGCAAATTTAAAAATATCACGTTGGAACGTAGAATTCTGATCTGAACGAAAAAATGACTGTCGCAAATATCGTTGATACATGAAAAATGTCACGTAAGGCAGTATGAGGACCTTAATCGACTAGGATTTAAACATATTTGATCGTTCTCGCATTCATATTGATCACTTTATTGTCTCATGTAAGTTAAGCGATATCCCATTCAAATGGGGAGTCACTCAAAAAAGTCGAAAATCAGATTATCTCAAAAATCCCTGTTTAACTAACGAAAACCATGGCGACAGTTTTAATACGTTCTATATCAAAGACACAATGCTATTTGAATGCTCCCGTGATCATATTTTCGATCGCAGTGTGGAATGCAAATTTAAAAATATCACGTTGGAACGTAGAATTCTGATCTGAACGAAAAAATGACTGTCGCAAATATCGTTGATACATGAAAAATGTCACGTAAGGCAGTATGAGGACCATAAATGACTAGGATTTAAAAATATTTGATCGTTCTCGCATTCATATTGATCACTTTAATGTCTCATGTAAGTTAAGCAATATCCCATTCAAATGGGGAGTCACTCAAAAAAGTCAAAAATCAGACTATCTCAAAAATCCCTGTTTAACTAACGAAAACCATGGCGACAGTTTTAATACGTTCTATAACAAAGACACAATGCTATTTGAATGCTACCGTGATCATATTTTCGATCGCAGTGTGGAATGCAAATTTAAAAATATCACGTTGGAACGTAAGAATTCTGATCTGAACGAAAAAATGACTGTCGCAAATATCGTTGATACATGAAAAATGTCACGTAAGGCAGTATGAGGACCTTAATTGACTAGGATTAAAACATATTTGATCGTTCTCGCATTCATATTGATCACTTTATTTCTCATGTAAGTTAAGCAATATCCCATTCAAATGGGGAGTCACTCAAAAAAGTCAAAAATCAGACTATCTCAAAAATCCCTGTTTAACTAACGAAAACCATGGCGACAGTTTTAATACGTTCTATAACAAAGACACAATGCTATTTGAATGCTACCGTGATCATATTTTCGATCGCAGTGTGGAATGCAAATTTAAAAATATCACGTTGGAACGTAAGAATTCTGATCTGAACGAAAAAATGACTGTCGCAAATATCGTTGATACATGAAAAATGTCACGTAAGGCAGTATGAGGACCTTAATTGACTAGGATTTAAACATATTTGATCGTTCTCGCATTCATATTGATCACTTTAATGTCTCATGTAAGTTAAGCAATATCCCATTCAAATGGGGAGTCACTCAAAAAAGTCAAAAATCAGACTATCTCAAAAATCCCTGTTTAAGTAACGAAAACCATGGCGACAGTTTTAATACGTTCTATAACAAAGACACAATGCTATTTGAATGCTACCGTGATCATATTTTCGATCGCAGTGTGGAATGCAAATTTAAAAATATCACGTTGGAACGTAAGAATTCTGATCTGAACGAAAAAATGACTGTCGCAAATATCGTTGATACATGAAAAATGTCACGTAAGGCAGTATGAGGACCTTAATCGACTAGGATTTAAACATATTTGATCGTTCTCGCATTCATATTGATCACTTTATTGTCTCATGTAAGTTAAGCGATATCCCATTCAAATGGGGAGTCACTCAAAAAAGTCAAAAATCACACTATCTCAAAAATCCCTGTTTAACTAACGAAAACCATGGCGACAGTTTTAATACGTTCTATAACAAAGACACAATGCTATTTGAATGCTACCGTGATCATATTTTCGATCGCAGTGTGGAATGCAAATTTAAAAATATCACGTTGGAACGTAAGAATTCTGATCTGAACGAAAAAATGACTGTCGCAAATATCGTTGATACATGAAAAATGTCACGTAAGGCAGTATGAGGACCTTAATCGACTAGGATTTAAACATATTTGATCGTTCTCGCATTCATATTGATCACTTTAATGTCTCATGTAAGTTAAGCAATATCCCATTCAAATGGGGAGTCACTCAAAAAAGTCGAAAATCAGATTATCTCAAAAATCCCTGTTTAACTAACGAAAACCATGGCGACAGTTTTAATACGTTCTATATCAAAGACACAATGCTATTTGAATGCTCCCGTGATCATATTTTCGATCGCAGTGTGGAATGCAAATTTAAAAATATCACGTTGGAACGTAGAATTCTGATCTGAACGAAAAAATGACTGTCGCAAATATCGTTGATACATGAAAAATGTCACGTAAGGCAGTATGAGGACCTTAATTGACTAGGATTTAAAAATATTTGATCGTTCTCGCATTCATATTGATCACTTTAATGTCTCATGTAAGTTAAGCAATATCCCATTCAAATGGGGAGTCACTCAAAAAAGTCAAAAATCAGACTATCTCAAAAATCCCTGTTTAACTAACGAAAACCATGGCGACAGTTTTAATACGTTCTATAACAAAGACACAATGCTATTTGAATGCTACCGTGATCATATTTTCGATCGCAGTGTGGAATGCAAATTTAAAAATATCACGTTGGAACGTAAGAATTCTGATCTGAACGAAAAAATGACTGTCGCAAATATCGTTGATACATGAAAAATGTCACGTAAGGCAGTATGAGGACCTTAATCGACTAGGATTTAAACATATTTGATCGTTCTCGCATTCATATTGATCACTTTATTGTCTCATGTAAGTTAAGCGATATCCCATTCAAATGGGGAGTCACTCAAAAAAGTCAAAAATCAGATTATCTCAAAAATCCCTGTTTAACTAACGAAAACCATGGCGACAGTTTTAATACGTTCTATATCAAAGACACAATGCTATTTGAATGCTCCCGTGATCATATTTTCGATCGCAGTGTGGAATGCAAATTTAAAAATATCACGTTGGAACGTAGAATTCTGATCTGAACGAAAAAATGACTGTCGCAAATATCGTTGATACATGAAAAATGTCACGTAAGGCAGTATGAGGACCTTAATCGACTAGGATTTAAACATATTTGATCGTTCTCGCATTCATATTGATCACTTTATTGTCTCATGTAAGTTAAGCGATATCCCATTCAAATGGGGAGTCACTCAAAAAAGTCGAAAATCAGATTATCTCAAAAATCCCTGTTTAACTAACGAAAACCATGGCGACAGTTTTAATACGTTCTATATCAAAGACACAATGCTATTTGAATGCTCCCGTGATCATATTTTCGATCGCAGTGTGGAATGCAAATTTAAAAATATCACGTTGGAACGTAGAATTCTGATCTGAACGAAAAAATGACTGTCGCAAATATCGTTGATACATGAAAAATGTCACGTAAGGCAGTATGAGGACCTTAATTGACTAGGATTTAAAAATATTTGATCGTTCTCGCATTCATATTGATCACTTTAATGTCTCATGTAAGTTAAGCAATATCCCATTCAAATGGGGAGTCACTCAAAAAAGTCAAAAATCAGACTATCTCAAAAATCCCTGTTTAACTAACGAAAACCATGGCGACAGTTTTAATACGTTCTATAACAAAGACACAATGCTATTTGAATGCTACCGTGATCATATTTTCGATCGCAGTGTGGAATGCAAATTTAAAAATATCACGTTGGAACGTAAGAATTCTGATCTGAACGAAAAAATGACTGTCGCAAATATCGTTGATACATGAAAAATGTCACGTAAGGCAGTATGAGGACCTTAATTGACTAGGATTAAAACATATTTGATCGTTCTCGCATTCATATTGATCACTTTATTTCTCATGTAAGTTAAGCAATATCCCATTCAAATGGGGAGTCACTCAAAAAAGTCAAAAATCAGACTATCTCAAAAATCCCTGTTTAACTAACGAAAACCATGGCGACAGTTTTAATACGTTCTATAACAAAGACACAATGCTATTTGAATGCTACCGTGATCATATTTTCGATCGCAGTGTGGAATGCAAATTTAAAAATATCACGTTGGAACGTAAGAATTCTGATCTGAACGAAAAAATGACTGTCGCAAATATCGTTGATACATGAAAAATGTCACGTAAGGCAGTATGAGGACCTTAATTGACTAGGATTTAAACATATTTGATCGTTCTCGCATTCATATTGATCACTTTAATGTCTCATGTAAGTTAAGCAATATCCCATTCAAATGGGGAGTCACTCAAAAAAGTCAAAAATCAGACTATCTCAAAAATCCCTGTTTAAGTAACGAAAACCATGGCGACAGTTTTAATACGTTCTATAACAAAGACACAATGCTATTTGAATGCTACCGTGATCATATTTTCGATCGCAGTGTGGAATGCAAATTTAAAAATATCACGTTGGAACGTAAGAATTCTGATCTGAACGAAAAAATGACTGTCGCAAATATCGTTGATACATGAAAAATGTCACGTAAGGCAGTATGAGGACCTTAATCGACTAGGATTTAAACATATTTGATCGTTCTCGCATTCATATTGATCACTTTATTGTCTCATGTAAGTTAAGCGATATCCCATTCAAATGGGGAGTCACTCAAAAAAGTCAAAAATCACACTATCTCAAAAATCCCTGTTTAACTAACGAAAACCATGGCGACAGTTTTAATACGTTCTATAACAAAGACACAATGCTATTTGAATGCTACCGTGATCATATTTTCGATCGCAGTGTGGAATGCAAATTTAAAAATATCACGTTGGAACGTAAGAATTCTGATCTGAACGAAAAAATGACTGTCGCAAATATCGTTGATACATGAAAAATGTCACGTAAGGCAGTATGAGGACCTTAATCGACTAGGATTTAAACATATTTGATCGTTCTCGCATTCATATTGATCACTTTAATGTCTCATGTAAGTTAAGCAATATCCCATTCAAATGGGGAGTCACTCAAAAAAGTCGAAAATCAGATTATCTCAAAAATCCCTGTTTAACTAACGAAAACCATGGCGACAGTTTTAATACGTTCTATATCAAAGACACAATGCTATTTGAATGCTCCCGTGATCATATTTTCGATCGCAGTGTGGAATGCAAATTTAAAAATATCACGTTGGAACGTAGAATTCTGATCTGAACGAAAAAATGACTGTCGCAAATATCGTTGATACATGAAAAATGTCACGTAAGGCAGTATGAGGACCTTAATTGACTAGGATTTAAAAATATTTGATCGTTCTCGCATTCATATTGATCACTTTAATGTCTCATGTAAGTTAAGCAATATCCCATTCAAATGGGGAGTCACTCAAAAATGTCAAAAATCAGATTATCTCAAAAATCCCTGTTTAACTAACGAAAACCATGGCGACAGTTTTAATACGTTCTATAACAAAGACACAATGCTATTTGAATGCTACCGTGATCATATTTTCGATCGCAGTGTGGAATGCAAATTTAAAAATATCACGTTGGAACGTAGAATTCTGATCTGAACGAAAAAATGACTGTCGCAAATATCGTTGATACATGAAAAATGTCACGTAAGGCAGTATGAGGACCTTAATTGACTAGGATTTAAACATATTTGATCGTTCTCGCATTCATATTGATCACTTTATTGTCTCATGTAAGTTAAGCGATATCCCATTCAAATGGGGAGTCACTCAAAAAAGTCAAAAATCAGACTATCTCAAAAATCCCTGTTTAACTAACGAAAACCATGGCGACAGTTTTAATACGTTCTATAACAAAGACACAATGCTATTTGAATGCTACCGTGATCATATTTTCGATCGCAGTGTGGAATGCAAATTTAAAAATATCACGTTGGAACGTAAGAATTCTGATCTGAACGAAAAAATGACTGTCGCAAATATCGTTGATACATGAAAAATGTCACGTAAGGCAGTATGAGGACCTTAATTGACTAGGATTTAAACATATTTGATCGTTCTCGCATTCATATTGATCACTTTAATGTCTCATGTAAGTTAAGCAATATCCCATTCAAATGGGGAGTCACTCAAAAAAGTCAAAAATCAGACTATCTCAAAAATCCCTGTTTAAGTAACGAAAACCATGGCGACAGTTTTAATACGTTCTATAACAAAGACACAATGCTATTTGAATGCTACCGTGATCATATTTTCGATCGCAGTGTGGAATGCAAATTTAAAAATATCACGTTGGAACGTAAGAATTCTGATCTGAACGAAAAAATGACTGTCGCAAATATCGTTGATACATGAAAAATGTCACGTAAGGCAGTATGAGGACCTTAATCGACTAGGATTTAAACATATTTGATCGTTCTCGCATTCATATTGATCACTTTATTGTCTCATGTAAGTTAAGCGATATCCCATTCAAATGGGGAGTCACTCAAAAAAGTCAAAAATCACACTATCTCAAAAATCCCTGTTTAACTAACGAAAACCATGGCGACAGTTTTAATACGTTCTATAACAAAGACACAATGCTATTTGAATGCTACCGTGATCATATTTTCGATCGCAGTGTGGAATGCAAATTTAAAAATATCACGTTGGAACGTAAGAATTCTGATCTGAACGAAAAAATGACTGTCGCAAATATCGTTGATACATGAAAAATGTCACGTAAGGCAGTATGAGGACCTTAATCGACTAGGATTTAAACATATTTGATCGTTCTCGCATTCATATTGATCACTTTAATGTCTCATGTAAGTTAAGCAATATCCCATTCAAATGGGGAGTCACTCAAAAAAGTCGAAAATCAGATTATCTCAAAAATCCCTGTTTAACTAACGAAAACCATGGCGACAGTTTTAATACGTTCTATATCAAAGACACAATGCTATTTGAATGCTCCCGTGATCATATTTTCGATCGCAGTGTGGAATGCAAATTTAAAAATATCACGTTGGAACGTAGAATTCTGATCTGAACGAAAAAATGACTGTCGCAAATATCGTTGATACATGAAAAATGTCACGTAAGGCAGTATGAGGACCTTAATTGACTAGGATTTAAAAATATTTGATCGTTCTCGCATTCATATTGATCACTTTAATGTCTCATGTAAGTTAAGCAATATCCCATTCAAATGGGGAGTCACTCAAAAAAGTCAAAAATCAGACTATCTCAAAAATCCCTGTTTAACTAACGAAAACCATGGCGACAGTTTTAATACGTTCTATAACAAAGACACAATGCTATTTGAATGCTACCGTGATCATATTTTCGATCGCAGTGTGGAATGCAAATTTAAAAATATCACGTTGGAACGTAAGAATTCTGATCTGAACGAAAAAATGACTGTCGCAAATATCGTTGATACATGAAAAATGTCACGTAAGGCAGTATGAGGACCTTAATTGACTAGGATTAAAACATATTTGATCGTTCTCGCATTCATATTGATCACTTTATTTCTCATGTAAGTTAAGCAATATCCCATTCAAATGGGGAGTCACTCAAAAAAGTCAAAAATCAGACTATCTCAAAAATCCCTGTTTAACTAACGAAAACCATGGCGACAGTTTTAATACGTTCTATAACAAAGACACAATGCTATTTGAATGCTACCGTGATCATATTTTCGATCGCAGTGTGGAATGCAAATTTAAAAATATCACGTTGGAACGTAAGAATTCTGATCTGAACGAAAAAATGACTGTCGCAAATATCGTTGATACATGAAAAATGTCACGTAAGGCAGTATGAGGACCTTAATTGACTAGGATTTAAACATATTTGATCGTTCTCGCATTCATATTGATCACTTTAATGTCTCATGTAAGTTAAGCAATATCCCATTCAAATGGGGAGTCACTCAAAAAAGTCAAAAATCAGACTATCTCAAAAATCCCTGTTTAAGTAACGAAAACCATGGCGACAGTTTTAATACGTTCTATAACAAAGACACAATGCTATTTGAATGCTACCGTGATCATATTTTCGATCGCAGTGTGGAATGCAAATTTAAAAATATCACGTTGGAACGTAAGAATTCTGATCTGAACGAAAAAATGACTGTCGCAAATATCGTTGATACATGAAAAATGTCACGTAAGGCTGTATGAGGACCTTAATCGACTAGGATTTAAACATATTTGATCGTTCTCGCATTCATATTGATCACTTTATTGTCTCATGTAAGTTAAGCGATATCCCATTCAAATGGGGAGTCACTCAAAAAAGTCAAAAATCACACTATCTCAAAAATCCCTGTTTAACTAACGAAAACCATGGCGACAGTTTTAATACGTTCTATAACAAAGACACAATGCTATTTGAATGCTACCGTGATCATATTTTCGATCGCAGTGTGGAATGCAAATTTAAAAATATCACGTTGGAACGTAAGAATTCTGATCTGAACGAAAAAATGACTGTCGCAAATATCGTTGATACATGAAAAATGTCACGTAAGGCAGTATGAGGACCTTAATCGACTAGGATTTAAACATATTTGATCGTTCTCGCATTCATATTGATCACTTTAATGTCTCATGTAAGTTAAGCAATATCCCATTCAAATGGGGAGTCACTCAAAAAAGTCGAAAATCAGATTATCTCAAAAATCCCTGTTTAACTAACGAAAACCATGGCGACAGTTTTAATACGTTCTATATCAAAGACACAATGCTATTTGAATGCTCCCGTGATCATATTTTCGATCGCAGTGTGGAATGCAAATTTAAAAATATCACGTTGGAACGTAGAATTCTGATCTGAACGAAAAAATGACTGTCGCAAATATCGTTGATACATGAAAAATGTCACGTAAGGCAGTATGAGGACCTTAATTGACTAGGATTTAAAAATATTTGATCGTTCTCGCATTCATATTGATCACTTTAATGTCTCATGTAAGTTAAGCAATATCCCATTCAAATGGGGAGTCACTCAAAAAAGTCAAAAATCAGACTATCTCAAAAATCCCTGTTTAACTAACGAAAACCATGGCGACAGTTTTAATACGTTCTATAACAAAGACACAATGCTATTTGAATGCTACCGTGATCATATTTTCGATCGCAGTGTGGAATGCAAATTTAAAAATATCACGTTGGAACGTAAGAATTCTGATCTGAACGAAAAAATGACTGTCGCAAATATCGTTGACACATGAAAAATGTCACGTAAGGCAGTATGAGGACCTTAATTGACTAGGATTAAAACATATTTGATCGTTCTCGCATTCATATTGATCACTTTATTTCTCATGTAAGTTAAGCAATATCCCATTCAAATGGGGAGTCACTCAAAAAAGTCAAAAATCAGACTATCTCAAAAATCCCTGTTTAACTAACGAAAACCATGGCGACAGTTTTAATACGTTCTATAACAAAGACACAATGCTATTTGAATGCTACCGTGATCATATTTTCGATCGCAGTGTGGAATGCAAATTTAAAAATATCACGTTGGAACGTAAGAATTCTGATCTGAACGAAAAAATGACTGTCGCAAATATCGTTGATACATGAAAAATGTCACGTAAGGCAGTATGAGGACCTTAATTGACTAGGATTTAAACATATTTGATCGTTCTCGCATTCATATTGATCACTTTAATGTCTCATGTAAGTTAAGCAATATCCCATTCAAATGGGGAGTCACTCAAAAAAGTCAAAAATCAGACTATCTCAAAAATCCCTGTTTAACTAACGAAAACCATGGCGACAGTTTTAATACGTTCTATAACAAAGACACAATGCTATTTGAATGCTACCGTGATCATATTTTCGATCGCAGTGTGGAATGCAAATTTAAAAATATCACGTTGGAACGTAAGAATTCTGATCTGAACGAAAAAATGACTGTCGCAAATATCGTTGATACATGAAAAATGTCACGTAAGGCAGTATGAGGACCTTAATCGACTAGGATTTAAACATATTTGATCGTTCTCGCATTCATATTGATCACTTTATTGTCTCATGTAAGTTAAGCGATATCCCATTCAAATGGGGAGTCACTCAAAAAAGTCAAAAATCACACTATCTCAAAAATCCCTGTTTAACTAACGAAAACCATGGCGACAGTTTTAATACGTTCTATAACAAAGACACAATGCTATTTGAATGCTACCGTGATCATATTTTCGATCGCAGTGTGGAATGCAAATTTAAAAATATCACGTTGGAACGTAAGAATTCTGATCTGAACGAAAAAATGACTGTCGCAAATATCGTTGATACATGAAAAATGTCACGTAAGGCAGTATGAGGACCTTAATCGACTAGGATTTAAACATATTTGATCGTTCTCGCATTCATATTGATCACTTTAATGTCTCATGTAAGTTAAGCAATATCCCATTCAAATGGGGAGTCACTCAAAAAAGTCGAAAATCAGATTATCTCAAAAATCCCTGTTTAACTAACGAAAACCATGGCGACAGTTTTAATACGTTCTATATCAAAGACACAATGCTATTTGAATGCTCCCGTGATCATATTTTCGATCGCAGTGTGGAATGCAAATTTAAAAATATCACGTTGGAACGTAGAATTCTGATCTGAACGAAAAAATGACTGTCGCAAATATCGTTGATACATGAAAAATGTCACGTAAGGCAGTATGAGGACCTTAATTGACTAGGATTTAAAAATATTTGATCGTTCTCGCATTCATATTGATCACTTTAATGTCTCATGTAAGTTAAGCAATATCCCATTCAAATGGGGAGTCACTCAAAAAAGTCAAAAATCAGACTATCTCAAAAATCCCTGTTTAACTAACGAAAACCATGGCGACAGTTTTAATACGTTCTATAACAAAGACACAATGCTATTTGAATGCTACCGTGATCATATTTTCGATCGCAGTGTGGAATGCAAATTTAAAAATATCACGTTGGAACGTAAGAATTCTGATCTGAACGAAAAAATGACTGTCGCAAATATCGTTGATACATGAAAAATGTCACGTAAGGCAGTATGAGGACCTTAATTGACTAGGATTAAAACATATTTGATCGTTCTCGCATTCATATTGATCACTTTATTTCTCATGTAAGTTAAGCAATATCCCATTCAAATGGGGAGTCACTCAAAAAAGTCAAAAATCAGACTATCTCAAAAATCCCTGTTTAACTAACGAAAACCATGGCGACAGTTTTAATACGTTCTATAACAAAGACACAATGCTATTTGAATGCTACCGTGATCATATTTTCGATCGCAGTGTGGAATGCAAATTTAAAAATATCACGTTGGAACGTAAGAATTCTGATCTGAACGAAAAAATGACTGTCGCAAATATCGTTGATACATGAAAAATGTCACGTAAGGCAGTATGAGGACCTTAATCGACTAGGATTTAAACATATTTGATCGTTCTCGCATTCATATTGATCACTTTATTGTCTCATGTAAGTTAAGCGATATCCCATTCAAATGGGGAGTCACTCAAAAAAGTCAAAAATCACACTATCTCAAAAATCCCTGTTTAACTAACGAAAACCATGGCGACAGTTTTAATACGTTCTATAACAAAGACACAATGCTATTTGAATGCTACCGTGATCATATTTTCGATCGCAGTGTGGAATGCAAATTTAAAAATATCACGTTGGAACGTAAGAATTCTGATCTGAACGAAAAAATGACTGTCGCAAATATCGTTGATACATGAAAAATGTCACGTAAGGCAGTATGAGGACCTTAATCGACTAGGATTTAAACATATTTGATCGTTCTCGCATTCATATTGATCACTTTAATGTCTCATGTAAGTTAAGCAATATCCCATTCAAAAAAGTCGCTGGCCAATGCCAATGTCACTCAAAAAAGTCGAAAATCAGATTATCTCAAAAATCCCTGTTTAACTAACGAAAACCATGGCGACAGTTTTAATACGTTCTATATCAAAGACACAATGCTATTTGAATGCTCCCGTGACCATATTTTCGATCGCAGTGTGGAATGCAAATTTAAAAATATCACGTTGGAACGTAGAATTCTGATCTGAACGAAAAAATGACTGTCGCAAATATCGTTGATACATGAAAAATGTCACGTAAGGCAGTATGAGGACCTTAATTGACTAGGATTTAAACATATTTGATCGTTCTCGCATTCATATTGATCACTTTATTTCTCATGTAAGTTAAGCAATATCCCATTCAAATGGGGAGTCACTCAAAAAAGTCAAAAATCAGACTATCTCAAAAATCCCTGTTTAACTAACGAAAACCATGGCGACAGTTTTAATACGTTCTATAACAAAGACACAATGCTATTTGAATGCTACCGTGATCATATTTTCGATCGCAGTGTGGAATGCAAATTTAAAAATATCACGTTGGAACGTAAGAATTCTGATCTGAACGAAAAAATGACTGTCGCAAATATCGTTGATACATGAAAAATGTCACGTAAGGCAGTATGAGGACCTTAATCGACTAGGATTTAAACATATTTGATCGTTCTCGCATTCATATTGATCACTTTATTGTCTCATGTAAGTTAAGCGATATCCCATTCAAATGGGGAGTCACTCAAAAAAGTCAAAAATCACACTATCTCAAAAATCCCTGTTTAACTAACGAAAACCATGGCGACAGTTTTAATACGTTCTATAACAAAGACACAATGCTATTTGAATGCTACCGTGATCATATTTTCGATCGCAGTGTGGAATGCAAATTTAAAAATATCACGTTGGAACGTAAGAATTCTGATCTGAACGAAAAAATGACTGTCGCAAATATCGTTGATACATGAAAAATGTCACGTAAGGCAGTATGAGGACCTTAATCGACTAGGATTTAAACATATTTGATCGTTCTCGCATTCATATTGATCACTTTAATGTCTCATGTAAGTTAAGCAATATCCCATTCAAAAAAGTCGCTGGCCAATGCCAATGTCACTCAAAAAAGTCGAAAATCAGATTATCTCAAAAATCCCTGTTTAACTAACGAAAACCATGGCGACAGTTTTAATACGTTCTATATCAAAGACACAATGCTATTTGAATGCTCCCGTGACCATATTTTCGATCGCAGTGTGGAATGCAAATTTAAAAATATCACGTTGGAACGTAGAATTCTGATCTGAACGAAAAAATGACTGTCGCAAATATCGTTGATACATGAAAAATGTCACGTAAGGCAGTATGAGGACCTTAATTGACTAGGATTTAAACATATTTGATCGTTCTCGCATTCATATTGATCACTTTATTGTCTCATGTAAGTTAAGCGATATCCCATTCAAATGGGGAGTCACTCAAAAAAGTCAAAAATCAGACTATCTCAAAAATCCCTGTTTAACTAACGAAAACCATGGCGACAGTTTTAATACGTTCTATAACAAAGACACAATGCTATTTGAATGCTACCGTGATCATATTTTCGATCGCAGTGTGGAATGCAAATTTAAAAATATCACGTTGGAACGTAAGAATTCTGATCTGAACGAAAAAATGACTGTCGCAAATATCGTTGATACATGAAAAATGTCACGTAAGGCAGTATGAGGACCTTAATTGACTAGGATTTAAACATATTTGATCGTTCTCGCATTCATATTGATCACTTTAATGTCTCATGGTTAAGCAATATCCCATTCAAATGGGGAGTCACTCAAAAAAGTCAAAAATCAGACTATCTCAAAAATCCCTGTTTAAGTAACGAAAACCATGGCGACAGTTTTAATACGTTCTATAACAAAGACACAATGCTATTTGAATGCTACCGTGATCATATTTTCGATCGCAGTGTGGAATGCAAATTTAAAAATATCACGTTGGAACGTAAGAATTCTGATCTGAACGAAAAAATGACTGTCGCAAATATCGTTGATACATGAAAAATGTCACGTAAGGCAGTATGAGGACCTTAATCGACTAGGATTTAAACATATTTGATCGTTCTCGCATTCATATTGATCACTTTATTGTCTCATGTAAGTTAAGCGATATCCCATTCAAATGGGGAGTCACTCAAAAAAGTCAAAAATCACACTATCTCAAAAATCCCTGTTTAACTAACGAAAACCATGGCGACAGTTTTTAATACGTTCTATAACAAAGACACAATGCTATTTGAATGCTACCGGTGATCATATTTTCGATCGCAGTGTGGAATGCAAATTTAAAAATATCACGTTGGAACGTAAGAATTCTGATCTGAACGAAAAAATGACTGTCGCAAATATCGTTGATACATGAAAAATGTCACGTAAGGCAGTATGAGGACCTTAATCGACTAGGATTTAAACATATTTGATCGTTCTCGCATTCATATTGATCACTTTAATGTCTCATGTAAGTTAAGCAATATCCCATTCAAATGGGGAGTCACTCAAAAAAGTCGAAAATCAGATTATCTCAAAAATCCCTGTTTAACTAACGAAAACCATGGCGACAGTTTTAATACGTTCTATATCAAAGACACAATGCTATTTGAATGCTCCCGTGATCATATTTTCGATCGCAGTGTGGAATGCAAATTTAAAAATATCACGTTGGAACGTAGAATTCTGATCTGAACGAAAAAATGACTGTCGCAAATATCGTTGATACATGAAAAAATGTCACGTAAGGCAGTATGAGGACCTTAATTGACTAGGATTTAAAAATATTTGATCGTTCTCGCATTCATATTGATCACTTTAATGTCTCATGTAAGTTAAGCAATATCCCATTCAAATGGGGAGTCACTCAAAAAAGTCAAAAATCAGACTATCTCAAAAATCCCTGTTTAACTAACGAAAACCATGGCGACAGTTTTAATACGTTCTATAACAAAGACACAATGCTATTTGAATGCTACCGTGATCATATTTTCGATCGCAGTGTGGAATGCAAATTTAAAAATATCACGTTGGAACGTAAGAATTCTGATCTGAACGAAAAAATGACTGTCGCAAATATCGTTGATACATGAAAAATGTCACGTAAGGCAGTATGAGGACCTTAATTGACTAGGATTAAAACATATTTGATCGTTCTCGCATTCATATTGATCACTTTATTTCTCATGTAAGTTAAGCAATATCCCATTCAAATGGGGAGTCACTCAAAAAAGTCAAAAATCAGACTATCTCAAAAATCCCTGTTTAACTAACGAAAACCATGGCGACGGCATACTCCCGTGATCATATTTTCGATCGCAGGTGTGGAATGCAAATTTAAAAATATCACGTTGGAACGTAAGAATTCTGATCTGAACGAAAAAATGACTGTCGCAAATATCGTTGATACATGAAAAATGTCACGTAAGGCAGTATGAGGACCTTAATCGACTAGGATTTAAACATATTTGATCGTTCTCGCATTCATATTGATCACTTTATTGTCTCATGTAAGTTAAGCGATATCCCATTCAAATGGGGAGGTCACTCAAAAAAGTCAAAAATCACACTATCTCAAAAATCCCTGTTTAACTAACGAAAACCATGGCGACAGTTTTAATACGTTCTATAACAAAGACACAATGCTATTTGAATGCTACCGTGATCATATTTTCGATCGCAGTGTGGAATGCAAATTTAAAAATATCACGTTGGAACGTAAGAATTCTGATCTGAACGAAAAAATGACTGTCGCAAATATCGTTGATACATGAAAAATGTCACGTAAGGCAGTATGAGGACCTTAATTCGACTAGGATTTAAACATATTTGATCGTTCTCGCATTCATATAGATCACTTTAATGTCTCATGTAAGTTAAGCAATATCCCATTCAAATGGGGAGTCACTCAAAAAAGTCGAAAATCAGATTATCTCAAAAATCCCTGTTTAACTAACGAACCCCATGGCGACAGTTTTAATACGTTCTATATCAAAGACACAATGCTATTTGAATGCTCCCGTGATCATATTTTCGATCGCAGTGTGGAATGCAAATTTAAAAAATATCACGTTGGAACGTAGAATTCTGATCTGAACGAAAAAATGACTGTCGCAAATATCGTTGATACATGAAAAATGTCACGTAAGGCAGTATGAGGACCTTAATTGACTAGGATTTAAAAATATTTGATCGTTCTCGCATTCATATTGATCACTTTAATGTCTCATGTAAGTTAAGCAATATCCCATTCAAATGGGGAGTCACTCAAAAAAGTCAAAAATCAGACTATCTCAAAAATCCCTGTTTAACTAACGAAAACCATGGCGACAGTTTTAATACGTTCTATAACAAAGACACAATGCTATTTGAATGCTACCGTGATCATATTTTCGATCGCAGTGTGGAATGCAAATTTAAAAATATCACGTTGGAACGTAAGAATTCTGATCTGAACGAAAAAATGACTGTCGCAAATATCGTTGATACATGAAAAATGTCACGTAAGGCAGTATGAGGACCTTAATTGACTAGGATTAAAAACATATTTGATCGTTCTCGCATTCATATTGATCACTTTATTTCTCATGTAAGTTAAGCAATATCCCATTCAAATGGGGAGTCACTCAAAAAAGTCAAAAATCAGACTATCTCAAAAATCCCTGTTTAACTAACGAAAACCATGGCGACAGTTTTAATACGTTCTATAACAAAGACACAATGCTATTTGAATGCTACCGTGATCATATTTTCGATCGCAGTGTGGAATGCAAATTTAAAAATATCACGTTGGAACGTAAGAATTCTGATCTGAACGAAAAAATGACTGTCGCAAATATCGTTGATACATGAAAAATGTCACGTAAGGCAGTATGAGGACCTTAATCGACTAGGATTTAAACATATTTGATCGTTCTCGCATTCATATTGATCACTTTATTGTCTCATGTAAGTTAAGCGATATCCCATTCAAATGGGGAGTCACTCAAAAAAAGTCAAAAATCACACTATCTCAAAAATCCCTGTTTAACTAACGAAAACCATGGCGACAGTTTTAATACGTTCTATAACAAAGACACAATGCTATTTGAATGCTACCGTGATCATATTTTCGATCGCAGTGTGGAATGCAAATTTAAAAATATCACGTTGGAACGTAAGAATTCTGATCTGAACGAAAAAATGACTGTCGCAAATATCGTTGATACATGAAAAATGTCACGTAAGGCAGTATGAGGACCTTAATCGACTAGGATTTAAACATATTTGATCGTTCCTCGCATTCATATAGATCACTTTAATGTCTCATGTAAGTTAAGCAATATCCCATTCAAATGGGGAGTCACTCAAAAAAGTCGAAAATCAGATTATCTCAAAAATCCCTGTTTAACTAACGAAAACCATGGCGACAGTTTTAATACGTTCTATATCAAAGACACAATGCTATTTGAATGCTCCCGTGATCATATTTTCGATCGCAGTGTGGAATGCAAATTTAAAAATATCACGTTGGAGTACGTAGAATTCTGATCTGAACGAAAAAATGACTGTCGCAAATATCGTTGATACATGAAAAATGTCACGTAAGGCAGTATGAGGACCTTAATTGACTAGGATTTAAACATATTTGATCGTTCTCGCATTCATATTGATCACTTTAATGTCTCATGTAAGTTAAGCAATATCCCATTCAAATGGGGGAGTCACTCAAAAAAGTCAAAAAATCAGACTATCTCAAAAATCCCTGTTTAACTAACGAAAACCATGGCGACAGTTTTTAATACGTTCTATAACAAAGACACAATGCTATTTGAATGCTACCGTGATCATATTTTCGATCGCAGTGTGGAATGCAAATTTAAAAATATCACGTTGGAACGTAAGAATTCTGATCTGAACGAAAAAATGACTGTCGCAAATATCGTTGATACATGAAAAATGTCACGTAAGGCAGTATGAGGACCTTAATTGACTAGGATTTAAACATATTTGATCGTTCTCGCATTCATATTGATCACTTTATTGTCTCATGTAAGTAAGCGATATCCCATTCAAATGGGGAGTCACTCAAAAAAGTCAAAAATCACACTATCTCAAAATCCCTGTTTAACTAACGAAAACCATGGCGACAGTTTTAATACGTTCTATAACAAAGACACAATGCTATTTGAATGCTACCGTGATCATATTTTCGATCGCAGTGTGGAATGCAAATTTAAAAATATCACGTTGGAACGTAAGAATTCTGATCTGAACGAAAAAATGACTGTCGCAAATATCGTTGATACATGAAAAATGTCACGTAAGGCAGTATGAGGACCTTAATCGACTAGGATTTAAACATATTTGATCGTTCTCGCATTCATATTGATCACTTTATTGTCTCATGTAAGTTAAGCGATATCCATTCAAATGGGGAGTCACTCAAAAAAAGTCAAAAATCACACTATCTCAAAAATCCCTGTTTAACTAACGAAAACCATGGCGACAGTTTTAATACGTTCTATAACAAAGACACAATGCTATTTGAATGCTACCGTGATCATATTTTCGATCGCAGTGTGAATGCAAATTTAAAATATCACGTTGGAACGTAAGAATTCTGATCTGAACGAAAAATGACTGTCGCAAATATCGTTGATACATGAAAAATGTCACGTAAGGCAGTATGAGGACCTTAATCGACTAGGATTTAAACATATTTGATCGTTCTCGCATTCATATAGTTCACTTTAATGTCTCATGTAAGTTAAGCAATATCCCATTCAAATGGGGAGTCACTCAAAAAAGTCGAAAATCAGATTATCTCAAAAATCCCTGTTTAACTAACGAAAACCATGGCGACAGTTTTAATACGTTCTATATCAAAGACACAATGCTATTTGAATGCTCCCGTGATCATATTTTCGATCGCAGTGTGGAATGCAAATTTAATTGTGGAATGCAAATTTAAAAATATCACGTTGGAACGTAGAGCATTCTGATCTGAACGAAAAAATGACTGTCGCAATATATCGTTGATACATGAAAAATGTCACGTAAGGCAGTATGAGGACCTTAATTGACTAGGATTTAAACATATTTGATCGTTCTCGCATTCATATTGATCACTTTAATTGTCTCATGTAAGTTAAGCAATATCCCATTCAAATGGGGAGGTCACTCAAAAAAGTCAAAATCAGACTATCTCAAAAATCCCTGTTTAACTAACGAAAACCATGGCGACAGTTTTAATACGTTCTATAACAAAGACACAATGCTATTTGTATTGCTACCGTGATCATATTTTCGATCGCAGTGTGGAATGCAAATTTAAAAATATCACGTTGGAACGTAAGAATTCTGATCTGAACGAAAAAATGACTGTCGCAAATATCGTTGATACATGAAAAATGTCACGTAAGGCAGTATGAGGACCTTAATTGACTAGGATTTTAACATATTTGATCGTTCTCGGCATTCATATTGATCACTTTATTGTCTCATGTAAGTTAAGCGATATCCCATTCAAATGGGGAGTCACTCAAAAAAGTCAAAAATCACACTATCTCAAAAATCCCTGTTTAACTAACGAAAACCATGGCGACAGTTTTAATACGTTCTATAACAAAGACACAATGCTATTTGGAATGCTACCGTGATCATATTTTCGATCGCAGTGTGGAATGCAAATTTAAAAATATCACGTTGGAACGTAAGAATTCTGATCTGAACGAAAAAATGACTGTCGCAAATATCGTTGATACATGAAAAATGTCACGTAAGGCAGTATGAGGACCTTAATTGACTAGGATTTAAACATATTTGATCGTTCTCGCATTCATATTGATCACTTTAATGTCTCATGTAAGTTAAGCAATATCCCATTCAAATGGGGAGTCACTCAAAAAAGTCAAAAATCAGACTATCTCAAAATCCCTGTTTAACTAACGAAAACCATGGCGACAGTTTTAATACGTTCTATAACAAAGACACAATGCTATTTGAATGCTACCGTGATCATATTTTCGATCGCAGTGTGGAATGCAAATTTAAAAATATCACGTTGGAACGTATTAAAACTGTCGCCAATATCGTTGATACATGAAAAATGTCACGTAAGGCAGTATGAGGACCTTAATCGACTAGGATTTAAACATATTTGATCGTTCTCGCATTCATATAGATCACTTTAATGTCTCATGTAAGTTAAGCAATATCCCATTCAAATGGGGAGTCACTCAAAAAAGTCGAAAATCAGATTATCTCAAAAATCCCTGTTTAACTAACGAAAACCATGGCGACAGTTTTTAATACGTTCTATATCAAAGACACAATGCTATTTGAATGCTCCCGTGATCATATTTTCGATCGCAGTGTGGGAATGCAAATTTAAAAATATCACGTTTGGGAACGTAAGAATTCTGATCTGAACGAAAAAATGACTGTTCGCAAATATCGTTGATACATGAAAAATGTCACGTAAGGCAGTATGAGGACCTTAATCGACTAGGATTTAAACATATTTGATCGTTCTCGCATTCATATTGATCACTTTAATGTCTCATGTAAGTTAAGCAATATCCCATTCAAATGGGGGAGTCACTCAAAAAAAGTCGAAAATCAGATTATCTCAAAAATCCCTGTTTAACTAACGAAAACCATGGCGACAGTTTTAATACGTTCTATAACAAAGACACAATGCTATTTGAATGCTACCGTGATCATATTTTCGATCGCAGTGTGGAATGCAAATTTAAAAAATATCACGTTGGAACGTAAGAATTCTGATCTGAACGAAAAAATGGACTGTCGCAAATATCGTTGATAATGAAAAATGTCACGTAAGGCAGTATGAGGACCTTAATTGACTAGGATTTAAACATATTTGATCGTTCTCGCATTCATATTGATCACTTTATTGTCTCATGTAAGTTAAGCGATATCCATTCAAATGGGAGTCACTCAAAAAAGTCAAAAATACACTATCTCAAAAATCCCTGTTTAACATAACGAAAACCATGGCGACAGTTTTAATACGTTCTATAACAAAGACACAATGCTATTTGAATGCTACCGTGATCATATTTTCGATCGCAGTGTGGAATGCAAATTTAAAAATATCACGTTGGAACGTAAGAATTCTGATCTGAACGAAAAAATGACTGTCGCAAATATCGTTGATACATGAAAAATGTCACGTAAGGCAGTATGAGGACCTTAATGGACTAGGATTTAAACATATTTGATCGTTCTCGCATTCATATTGATCACTTTAATGTCTCATGTAAGTTAAGCAATATCCCATTCAAATGGGGAGTCACTCAAAAAAGTCAAAAATCAGACTATCTCAAAAATCCCTGTTTAACTAAAAGAAAACCATGGCGACAGTTTTAATACGTTCTATAACAAAGACACAATGCTATTTGAATGCTACCGTGATCATATTTTCGGATCGCAGTGTGGAATGCAAATTTAAAAATATCACGTTGGGAACGTAAGAATTCTGATCTGAACGAAAAAATGACTGTCGCAAATATCGTTGATACATGAAAAATGTCACGTAAGGCAGTATGAGGACCTTAATCGACTAGGATTTAAACATATTTGATCGTTCTCGCATTCATATTGATCACTTTATTGTCTCATGTAAGTTAAGCGATATCCCATTCAAATGGGGAGTCACTCAAAAAAGTCAAAAATCACACTATCTCAAAAATCCTGTTTAACTAACGAAAACCATGGCGACAGTTTTAATACGTTCTATAACAAAGACACAATGCTATTTGAATGCTACCGTGATCATATTTTCGATCGCAGTGTGGAATGCAAATTTAAAAATATCACGTTGGAACGTAAGAATTCTGATCTGAACGAAAAAATGACTGTCGCAAATATCGTTGATACATGAAAAATGTCACGTAAGGCAGTATGAGGACCTTAATCGACTAGGATTTAAACATATTTGATCGTTCTCGCATTCATATAGATCACTTTAATGTCTCATGTAAGTTAAGCAATATCCCATTCAAATGGGGAGTCACTCAAAAAAGTCGAAAATCAGATTATCTCAAAAATCCTGTTTAACTAACGAAAACCATGGCGACAGTTTTAATACGTTCTATATCAAAGACACAATGCTATTTGAATGCTCCCGTGATCATATTTTCGATCGGCAGTGTGGGAATGCAAATTTAAAAATATCACGTTGGAACGTAGAATTCTGATCTGAACGAAAAAATGACTGTCGCAAATATCGTTGATACATGAAAAATGTCACGTAAGGCAGTATGAGGGACCTTAATTGGACTAGGATTTAAACATATTTGATCGTTCTCGCATTCATATTGATCACTTTAATGTCTCATGTAAGTTAGCAATATCCCATTCAAATGGGGAGTCCACTCAAAAAAGTCAAAAATCAGACTATCTCAAAAATCCCTGTTTAACTAACGAAAACCATGGCGACAGTTTTAATACGTTCTATAACAAAGACACAATGCTATTTGAATGCTACCGTGATCATATTTTCGATCGCAGTGTGGGAATGCAAATTTAAAAATATCACGTTGGAACGTAAGAATTCTGATCTGAACGAAAAAATGACTGTCGCAAATATCGTTGATACATGAAAAATGTCACGTAAGGCAGTATGAGGACCTTAATCGACTAGGATTTAAACATATTTGATCGTTCTCGCATTCATATTGAATCACTTTATTGTCTCATGTAAGTTTAAGCGATTATCCCATTCAAATGGGGAGTCACTCAAAAAAGTCAAAAATCACACTATCTCAAAAATCCCTGTTTAAACTAACGAAAACCATGGCGACAGTTTTAATACGTTCTATAACAAAGACACAATGCTATTTGAATGCTACCGTGATCATATTTTCGATCGCAGTGTGGAATGCAAATTTAAAAATATCACGTTGGAACGTAAGAATTCTGATCTGAACGAAAAAATGACTGTCGCAAATATCGTTGATACATGAAAAATGTCACGTAAGGCAGTATGAGGACCTTAATCGACTAGGATTTAAAACATATTTGATCGTTCTCGCATTCATATAGATCACTTTAATGTCTCATGTAAGTTAAGCAATATCCCATTCAAATGGGGAGTCACTCAAAAAAGTCGAAAAATCAGATTATCTCAAAAATCCCTGTTTAACTAACGAACCCCATGGCGACAGTTTTAATACGTTCTATATCAAAGACACAATGCTATTTGAATGCTCCCGTGATCATATTTTCGATCGCAGTGTGGAATGCAAATTTAAAAATATCACGTTGGAACGTAGAATTCTGATCTGAACGAAAAAATGACTGTCGCAAATATCGTTGATACATGAAAAATGTCACGTAAGGCAGTATGAGGACCTTAATTGACTAGGATTTAAAAATATTTGATCGTTCTCGCATTCATATTGATCACTTTATTTCTCATGTAAGTTAAGCAATATCCCATTCAAATGGGGAGTCACTCAAAAAAGTCAAAAATCAGACTATCTCAAAAATCCCTGTTTAACTAACGAAAACCATGGCGACAGTCATTTTAATACGTTCTATAACAAACACACAATGCTAATTGAATGCTACCGTGATCATATTTTCGATCGCAGTGTGGAATGCAAATTTTAAAAATATCACGTTGGAACGTAAGAATTCTGATCTGAACGAAAAAATGACTGTCGCAAATATCGTTGATACATGAAAAATGTCACGTAAGGCAGTATGAGGACCCTTAATCGACTAGGATTTAAACATATTTGATCGTTCTCGCATTCATATAGATCACTTTTAATGTCTCATGTAAGTTAAGCAATATCCCATTCAAATGGGGAGTCACTCAAAAAAGTCGAAAAATCAGATTATCTCAAAAATCCCTGTTTAACTAACGAAAACCATGGCGACAGTTTTAATACGTTCTATATCAAAGACACAATGCTATTTGAATGCTCCCGTGATCATATTTTCGATCGCAGTGTGGAATGCAAATTTAAAAATATCACGTTGGGAACGTAAGGAATTCTGATCTGAACGAAAAAATGACTGTCGCAAATATCGTTGATACATGAAAAATGTCACGTAAGGCAGTATGAGGACCTTAATCGACTAGGATTTAAACATATTTGATCGTTCTCGCATTCATATTGATCACTTTAATGTCTCATGTAAGTTAAGCATTATCCCATTCAAATGGGGGAGTCACTCAAAAAGTCGAAAATCAGATTATCTCAAAAATCCTGTTTAACTAACGAAAACCATGGCGACAGTTTTAATACGTTCTATAACAAAGACACAATTGCTATTTTGAATGCTACCGTGATCATATTTTCGATCGCAGTGTGGAATGCAAATTTAAAAATATCACGTTGGAACGTAAGAATTCTGATCTGAACGAAAAAATGACTGTCGCAAATATCGTTGATACATGAAAAATGTCACGTAAGGCAGTATGAGGACCTTAATTGACTAGGATTTAAACATATTTGATCGTTCTCGCATTCATATTGATCACTTTATTGTCTCATTGTAAGTTAAGCGATATCCCATTCAAATGGGGAGTCACTCAAAAAAGTCAAAAATCACACTATCTCAAAAATCCCTGTTTAACTAACGAAAACCATGGCGACAGTTTTAATACGTTCTATAACAAAGACACAATGCTATTTGAATGCTACCGTGATCATATTTTCGATCGCAGTGTGGAATGCAAATTTAAAAATATCACGTTGGAACGTAAGAATTCTGATCTGAACGAAAAAATGACTGTCGCAAATATCGTTGATACATGAAAAATGTCACGTAAGGCAGTATGAGGACCTTAATTGGACTAGGATTTAAACATATTTGATCGTTCTCGCATTCATATTGATCACTTTAATGTCTCATGTAAGTTTAAGCAATATCCCATTCAAATGGGGAGTCACTCAAAAAAGTCAAAAATCAGACTATCTCAAAATCCCTGTTTAACTAACGAAAATCCATGGCGACAGTTTTAATACGTTCTATAACAAAGACACAATGCTATTTGAATGCTACCGTGATCATATTTTCGATCGCAGTGTGGGAATGCAAATTTAAAATTATCACGTTGGAACGTAAGAATTCTGATCTGAACGAAAAAATGACTGTCGCAAATATCGTTGATACATGAAAAATGTCACGTAAGGCAGTATGAGGACCTTAATCGACTAGGATTTAAACATATTTGATCGTTCTCGCATTCATATTGATCACTTTATTGTCTCATGTAAGGTTAAGCGATATCCCATTCAAATGGGGAGTCACTCAAAAAGTCAAAAATCACACTATCTCAAAAATCCCTGTTTAACTAACGAAAACCATGGGCGACAGTTTTTAATACGTTCTATAACAAAGACACAATGCTATTTTGAATGCTACCGTGATCATATTTTCGATCGCAGTGTGGAATGCAAATTTAAAAATATCACGTTGGAACGTAAGAATTCTGATCTGAACGAAAAAAATGACTGTCGCAAATATCGTTGATACATGAAAAATGTCACGTAAGGCAGTATGAGGACCTTAATCGACTAGGATTTAAACATATTTGATCGTTCTCGCATTCATATAGATCACTTTAATGTCTCATGTAAGTTAAGCAATATCCCATTCAAATGGGGAGTCACTCAAAAAAGTCGAAAATCAGATTATCTCAAAAATCCCTGTTTAACTAACGAAAACCATGGCGACAGTTTTAATACGTTTCTATATCAAAGACACAATGCTATTTGAATGCTCCCGTGATCATATTTTCGATCGCAGTGTGGAATGCAAATTTAAAAATATCACGTTGGAACGTAGAATTCTGATCTGAACGAAAAAAAATGACTGTCGCAAATATCGTTGATACATGAAAAATGTCACGTAAGGCAGTATGAGGACCTTAATTGACTAGGATTTAAACATATTTGATCGTTCTCGCATTCATATTGATCACTTTAATGTCTCATGTAAGTTAAGCAATATCCCATTCAAATGGGGAGTCACTCAAAAAAAGTCAAAAATCAGACTATCTCAAAAATCCCTGTTTAACTAACGAAAACCATGGCGACAGTTTTAATACGTTCTATAACAAAGACACAATGCTATTTGAATGCTACCGTGATCATATTTTCGATCGCAGTGTGGAATGCAAATTTAAAAATATCACGTTGGAACGTAAGAATTCTGATCTGAACGAAAAAATGACTGTCGCAAATATCGTTGATACATGAAAAATGTCACGTAAGGCAGTATGAGGACCTTAATCGACTAGGATTTAAACATATTTGATCGTTCTCGCATTCATATTGATCACTTTATTGTCTCATGTAAGTTAAGCGATATCCCATTCAAATGGGGAGTCACTCAAAAAAGTCAAAAATCACACTATCTCAAAAATCCCTGTTTAACTAACGAAAACCATGGCGACAGTTTTAATACGTTCTATAACAAAGACACAATGCTATTTGAATGCTACCGTGATCATATTTTCGATCGCAGTGTGGAATGCAAATTTAAAAATATCACGTTGGAACGTAAGAATTCTGATCTGAACGAAAAAATGACTGTCGCAAATATCGTTGATACATGAAAAATGTCACGTAAGGCAGTATGAGGACCTTAATCGACTAGGATTTAAACATATTTGATCGTTCTCGCATTCATATAGATCACTTTAATGTCTCATGTAAGTTAAGCAATATCCCATTCAAATGGGGAGTCACTCAAAAAAGTCGAAAATCAGATTATCTCAAAAATCCCTGTTTAACTAACGAACCCCATGGCGACAGTTTTAATACGTTCTATATCAAAGACACAATGCTATTTGAATGCTCCCGTGATCATATTTTCGATCGCAGTGTGGAATGCAAATTTAAAAATATCACGTTGGAACGTAGAATTCTGATCTGAACGAAAAAATGACTGTCGCAAATATCGTTGATACATGAAAAATGTCACGTAAGGCAGTATGAGGACCTTAATTGACTAGGATTTAAAAATATTTGATCGTTCTCGCATTCATATTGATCACTTTAATGTCTCATGTAAGTTAAGCAATATCCCATTCAAATGGGGAGTCACTCAAAAAAGTCAAAAATCAGACTATCTCAAAAATCCCTGTTTAACTAACGAAAACCATGGCGACAGTTTTAATAGTTCTATAACAAAGACACAATGCTATTTGAATGCTACCGTGATCATATTTTCGATCGCAGTGTGGAATGCAAATTTAAAAATATCACGTTGGAACGTAAGAATTCTGATCTGAACGAAAAAATGACTGTCGCAAATATCGTTGATACATGAAAAATGTCACGTAAGGCAGTATGAGGACCTTAATTGACTAGGATTAAAACATATTTGATCGTTCTCGCATTCATATTGATCACTTTATTTCTCATGTAAGTTAAGCAATATCCCATTCAAATGGGGAGTCACTCAAAAAAGTCAAAAATCAGACTATCTCAAAAATCCCTGTTTAACTAACGAAAACCATGGCGACAGTTTTAATACGTTCTATAACAAAGACACAATGCTATTTGAATGCTACCGTGATCATATTTTCGATCGCAGTGTGGAATGCAAATTTAAAAATATCACGTTGGAACGTAAGAATTCTGATCTGAACGAAAAAATGACTGTCGCAAATATCGTTGATACATGAAAAATGTCACGTAAGGCAGTATGAGGACCTTAATCGACTAGGATTTAAACATATTTGATCGTTCTCGCATTCATATTGATCACTTTATTGTCTCATGTAAGTTAAGCGATATCCCATTCAAATGGGGAGTCACTCAAAAAAGTCAAAAATCACACTATCTCAAAAATCCCTGTTTAACTAACGAAAACCATGGCGACAGTTTTAATACGTTCTATAACAAAGACACAATGCTATTTGAATGCTACCGTGATCATATTTTCGATCGCAGTGTGGAATGCAAATTTAAAAATATCACGTTGGAACGTAAGAATTCTGATCTGAACGAAAAAATGACTGTCGCAAATATCGTTGATACATGAAAAATGTCACGTAAGGCAGTATGAGGACCTTAATCGACTAGGATTTAAACATATTTGATCGTTCTCGCATTCATATAGATCACTTTAATGTCTCATGTAAGTTAAGCAATATCCCATTCAAATGGGGAGTCACTCAAAAAAGTCGAAAATCAGATTATCTCAAAAATCCCTGTTTAACTAACGAAAACCATGGCGACAGTTTTAATACGTTCTATATCAAAGACACAATGCTATTTGAATGCTCCCGTGATCATATTTTCGATCGCAGTGTGGAATGCAAATTTAAAAATATCACGTTGGAACGTAGAATTCTGATCTGAACGAAAAAATGACTGTCGCAAATATCGTTGATACATGAAAAATGTCACGTAAGGCAGTATGAGGACCTTAATTGACTAGGATTTAAACATATTTGATCGTTCTCGCATTCATATTGATCACTTTAATGTCTCATGTAAGTTAAGCAATATCCCATTCAAATGGGGAGTCACTCAAAAAAGTCAAAAATCAGACTATCTCAAAAATCCCTGTTTAACTAACGAAAACCATGGCGACAGTTTTAATACGTTCTATAACAAAGACACAATGCTATTTGAATGCTACCGTGATCATATTTTCGATCGCAGTGTGGAATGCAAATTTAAAAATATCACGTTGGAACGTAAGAATTCTGATCTGAACGAAAAAATGACTGTCGCAAATATCGTTGATACATGAAAAATGTCACGTAAGGCAGTATGAGGACCTTAATTGACTAGGATTTAAACATATTTGATCGTTCTCGCATTCATATTGATCACTTTATTGTCTCATGTAAGTTAAGCGATATCCCATTCAAATGGGGAGTCACTCAAAAAAGTCAAAAATCACACTATCTCAAAAATCCCTGTTTAACTAACGAAAACCATGGCGACAGTTTTAATACGTTCTATAACAAAGACACAATGCTATTTGAATGCTACCGTGATCATATTTTCGATCGCAGTGTGGAATGCAAATTTAAAAATATCACGTTGGAACGTAAGAATTCTGATCTGAACGAAAAAATGACTGTCGCAAATATCGTTGATACATGAAAAATGTCACGTAAGGCAGTATGAGGACCTTAATCGACTAGGATTTAAACATATTTGATCGTTCTCGCATTCATATTGATCACTTTATTGTCTCATGTAAGTTAAGCGATATCCCATTCAAATGGGGAGTCACTCAAAAAAGTCAAAAATCACACTATCTCAAAAATCCCTGTTTAACTAACGAAAACCATGGCGACAGTTTTAATACGTTCTATAACAAAGACACAATGCTATTTGAATGCTACCGTGATCATATTTTCGATCGCAGTGTGGAATGCAAATTTAAAAATATCACGTTGGAACGTAAGAATTCTGATCTGAACGAAAAAATGACTGTCGCAAATATCGTTGATACATGAAAAATGTCACGTAAGGCAGTATGAGGACCTTAATCGACTAGGATTTAAACATATTTGATCGTTCTCGCATTCATATAGATCACTTTAATGTCTCATGTAAGTTAAGCAATATCCCATTCAAATGGGGAGTCACTCAAAAAAGTCGAAAATCAGATTATCTCAAAAATCCCTGTTTAACTAACGAAAACCATGGCGACAGTTTTAATACGTTCTATATCAAAGACACAATGCTATTTGAATGCTCCCGTGATCATATTTTCGATCGCAGTGTGGAATGCAAATTTAAAAATATCACGTTGGAACGTAGAATTCTGATCTGAACGAAAAAATGACTGTCGCAAATATCGTTGATACATGAAAAATGTCACGTAAGGCAGTATGAGGACCTTAATTGACTAGGATTTAAACATATTTGATCGTTCTCGCATTCATATTGATCACTTTAATGTCTCATGTAAGTTAAGCAATATCCCATTCAAATGGGGAGTCACTCAAAAAAGTCAAAAATCAGACTATCTCAAAAATCCCTGTTTAACTAACGAAAACCATGGCGACAGTTTTAATACGTTCTATAACAAAGACACAATGCTATTTGAATGCTACCGTGATCATATTTTCGATCGCAGTGTGGAATGCAAATTTAAAAATATCACGTTGGAACGTAAGAATTCTGATCTGAACGAAAAAATGACTGTCGCAAATATCGTTGATACATGAAAAATGTCACGTAAGGCAGTATGAGGACCTTAATTGACTAGGATTTAAACATATTTGATCGTTCTCGCATTCATATTGATCACTTTATTGTCTCATGTAAGTTAAGCGATATCCCATTCAAATGGGGAGTCACTCAAAAAAGTCAAAAATCACACTATCTCAAAAATCCCTGTTTAACTAACGAAAACCATGGCGACAGTTTTAATACGTTCTATAACAAAGACACAATGCTATTTGAATGCTACCGTGATCATATTTTCGATCGCAGTGTGGAATGCAAATTTAAAAATATCACGTTGGAACGTAAGAATTCTGATCTGAACGAAAAAATGACTGTCGCAAATATCGTTGATACATGAAAAATGTCACGTAAGGCAGTATGAGGACCTTAATTGACTAGGATTTAAACATATTTGATCGTTCTCGCATTCATATTGATCACTTTAATGTCTCATGTAAGTTAAGCAATATCCCATTCAAATGGGGAGTCACTCAAAAAAGTCAAAAATCAGACTATCTCAAAAATCCCTGTTTAACTAACGAAAACCATGGCGACAGTTTTAATACGTTCTATAACAAAGACACAATGCTATTTGAATGCTACCGTGATCATATTTTCGATCGCAGTGTGGAATGCAAATTTAAAAATATCACGTTGGAACGTAAGAATTCTGATCTGAACGAAAAAATGACTGTCGCAAATATCGTTGATACATGAAAAATGTCACGTAAGGCAGTATGAGGACCTTAATCGACTAGGATTTAAACATATTTGATCGTTCTCGCATTCATATAGATCACTTTAATGTCTCATGTAAGTTAAGCAATATCCCATTCAAATGGGGAGTCACTCAAAAAAGTCGAAAATCAGATTATCTCAAAAATCCCTGTTTAACTAACGAAAACCATGGCGACAGTTTTAATACGTTCTATATCAAAGACACAATGCTATTTGAATGCTCCCGTGATCATATTTTCGATCGCAGTGTGGAATGCAAATTTAAAAATATCACGTTGGAACGTAAGAATTCTGATCTGAACGAAAAAATGACTGTCGCAAATATCGTTGATACATGAAAAATGTCACGTAAGGCAGTATGAGGACCTTAATCGACTAGGATTTAAACATATTTGATCGTTCTCGCATTCATATTGATCACTTTAATGTCTCATGTAAGTTAAGCAATATCCCATTCAAATGGGGAGTCACTCAAAAAAGTCGAAAATCAGATTATCTCAAAAATCCCTGTTTAACTAACGAAAACCATGGCGACAGTTTTAATACGTTCTATAACAAAGACACAATGCTATTTGAATGCTACCGTGATCATATTTTCGATCGCAGTGTGGAATGCAAATTTAAAAATATCACGTTGGAACGTAAGAATTCTGATCTGAACGAAAAAATGACTGTCGCAAATATCGTTGATACATGAAAAATGTCACGTAAGGCAGTATGAGGACCTTAATTGACTAGGATTTAAACATATTTGATCGTTCTCGCATTCATATTGATCACTTTATTGTCTCATGTAAGTTAAGCGATATCCCATTCAAATGGGGAGTCACTCAAAAAAGTCAAAAATCACACTATCTCAAAAATCCCTGTTTAACTAACGAAAACCATGGCGACAGTTTTAATACGTTCTATAACAAAGACACAATGCTATTTGAATGCTACCGTGATCATATTTTCGATCGCAGTGTGGAATGCAAATTTAAAAATATCACGTTGGAACGTAAGAATTCTGATCTGAACGAAAAAATGACTGTCGCAAATATCGTTGATACATGAAAAATGTCACGTAAGGCAGTATGAGGACCTTAATTGACTAGGATTTAAACATATTTGATCGTTCTCGCATTCATATTGATCACTTTAATGTCTCATGTAAGTTAAGCAATATCCCATTCAAATGGGGAGTCACTCAAAAAAGTCAAAAATCAGACTATCTCAAAAATCCCTGTTTAACTAACGAAAACCATGGCGACAGTTTTAATACGTTCTATAACAAAGACACAATGCTATTTGAATGCTACCGTGATCATATTTTCGATCGCAGTGTGGAATGCAAATTTAAAAATATCACGTTGGAACGTAAGAATTCTGATCTGAACGAAAAAATGACTGTCGCAAATATCGTTGATACATGAAAAATGTCACGTAAGGCAGTATGAGGACCTTAATCGACTAGGATTTAAACATATTTGATCGTTCTCGCATTCATATTGATCACTTTATTGTCTCATGTAAGTTAAGCGATATCCCATTCAAATGGGGAGTCACTCAAAAAAGTCAAAAATCACACTATCTCAAAAATCCCTGTTTAACTAACGAAAACCATGGCGACAGTTTTAATACGTTCTATAACAAAGACACAATGCTATTTGAATGCTACCGTGATCATATTTTCGATCGCAGTGTGGAATGCAAATTTAAAAATATCACGTTGGAACGTAAGAATTCTGATCTGAACGAAAAAATGACTGTCGCAAATATCGTTGATACATGAAAAATGTCACGTAAGGCAGTATGAGGACCTTAATCGACTAGGATTTAAACATATTTGATCGTTCTCGCATTCATATAGATCACTTTAATGTCTCATGTAAGTTAAGCAATATCCCATTCAAATGGGGAGTCACTCAAAAAAGTCGAAAATCAGATTATCTCAAAAATCCCTGTTTAACTAACGAAAACCATGGCGACAGTTTTAATACGTTCTATATCAAAGACACAATGCTATTTGAATGCTCCCGTGATCATATTTTCGATCGCAGTGTGGAATGCAAATTTAAAAATATCACGTTGGAACGTAGAATTCTGATCTGAACGAAAAAATGACTGTCGCAAATATCGTTGATACATGAAAAATGTCACGTAAGGCAGTATGAGGACCTTAATTGACTAGGATTTAAACATATTTGATCGTTCTCGCATTCATATTGATCACTTTAATGTCTCATGTAAGTTAAGCAATATCCCATTCAAATGGGGAGTCACTCAAAAAAGTCAAAAATCAGACTATCTCAAAAATCCCTGTTTAACTAACGAAAACCATGGCGACAGTTTTAATACGTTCTATAACAAAGACACAATGCTATTTGAATGCTACCGTGATCATATTTTCGATCGCAGTGTGGAATGCAAATTTAAAAATATCACGTTGGAACGTAAGAATTCTGATCTGAACGAAAAAATGACTGTCGCAAATATCGTTGATACATGAAAAATGTCACGTAAGGCAGTATGAGGACCTTAATTGACTAGGATTTAAACATATTTGATCGTTCTCGCATTCATATTGATCACTTTATTGTCTCATGTAAGTTAAGCGATATCCCATTCAAATGGGGAGTCACTCAAAAAAGTCAAAAATCACACTATCTCAAAAATCCCTGTTTAACTAACGAAAACCATGGCGACAGTTTTAATACGTTCTATAACAAAGACATAATGCTATTTGAATGCTACCGTGATCATATTTTCGATCGCAGTGTGGAATGCAAATTTAAAAATATCACGTTGGAACGTAAGAATTCTGATCTGAACGAAAAAATGACTGTCGCAAATATCGTTGATACATGAAAAATGTCACGTAAGGCAGTATGAGGACCTTAATTGACTAGGATTTAAACATATTTGATCGTTCTCGCATTCATATTGATCACTTTAATGTCTCATGTAAGTTAAGCAATATCCCATTCAAATGGGGAGTCACTCAAAAAAGTCAAAAATCAGACTATCTCAAAAATCCCTGTTTAACTAACGAAAACCATGGCGACAGTTTTAATACGTTCTATAACAAAGACACAATGCTATTTGAATGCTACCGTGATCATATTTTCGATCGCAGTGTGGAATGCAAATTTAAAAATATCACGTTGGAACGTAAGAATTCTGATCTGAACGAAAAAATGACTGTCGCAAATATCGTTGATACATGAAAAATGTCACGTAAGGCAGTATGAGGACCTTAATCGACTAGGATTTAAACATATTTGATCGTTCTCGCATTCATATTGATCACTTTATTGTCTCATGTAAGTTAAGCGATATCCCATTCAAATGGGGAGTCACTCAAAAAAGTCAAAAATCACACTATCTCAAAAATCCCTGTTTAACTAACGAAAACCATGGCGACAGTTTTAATACGTTCTATAACAAAGACACAATGCTATTTGAATGCTACCGTGATCATATTTTCGATCGCAGTGTGGAATGCAAATTTAAAAATATCACGTTGGAACGTAAGAATTCTGATCTGAACGAAAAAATGACTGTCGCAAATATCGTTGATACATGAAAAATGTCACGTAAGGCAGTATGAGGACCTTAATCGACTAGGATTTAAACATATTTGATCGTTCTCGCATTCATATTGATCACTTTAATGTCTCATGTAAGTTAAGCAATATCCCATTCAAATGGGGAGTCACTCAAAAAAGTCGAAAATCAGATTATCTCAAAAATCCCTGTTTAACTAACGAAAACCATGGCGACAGTTTTAATACGTTCTATAACAAAGACACAATGCTATTTGAATGCTACCGTGATCATATTTTCGATCGCAGTGTGGAATGCAAATTTAAAAATATCACGTTGGAACGTAAGAATTCTGATCTGAACGAAAAAATGACTGTCGCAAATATCGTTGATACATGAAAAATGTCACGTAAGGCAGTATGAGGACCTTAATTGACTAGGATTTAAACATATTTGATCGTTCTCGCATTCATATTGATCACTTTATTGTCTCATGTAAGTTAAGCGATATCCCATTCAAATGGGGAGTCACTCAAAAAAGTCAAAAATCACACTATCTCAAAAATCCCTGTTTAACTAACGAAAACCATGGCGACAGTTTTAATACGTTCTATAACAAAGACACAATGCTATTTGAATGCTACCGTGATCATATTTTCGATCGCAGTGTGGAATGCAAATTTAAAAATATCACGTTGGAACGTAAGAATTCTGATCTGAACGAAAAAATGACTGTCGCAAATATCGTTGATACATGAAAAATGTCACGTAAGGCAGTATGAGGACCTTAATTGACTAGGATTTAAACATATTTGATCGTTCTCGCATTCATATTGATCACTTTAATGTCTCATGTAAGTTAAGCAATATCCCATTCAAATGGGGAGTCACTCAAAAAAGTCAAAAATCAGACTATCTCAAAAATCCCTGTTTAACTAACGAAAACCATGGCGACAGTTTTAATACGTTCTATAACAAAGACACAATGCTATTTGAATGCTACCGTGATCATATTTTCGATCGCAGTGTGGAATGCAAATTTAAAAATATCACGTTGGAACGTAAGAATTCTGATCTGAACGAAAAAATGACTGTCGCAAATATCGTTGATACATGAAAAATGTCACGTAAGGCAGTATGAGGACCTTAATTGACTAGGATTTAAACATATTTGATCGTTCTCGCATTCATATTGATCACTTTAATGTCTCATGTAAGTTAAGCAATATCCCATTCAAATGGGGAGTCACTCAAAAAAGTCAAAAATCAGACTATCTCAAAAATCCCTGTTTAACTAACGAAAACCATGGCGACAGTTTTAATACGTTCTATAACAAAGACACAATGCTATTTGAATGCTACCGTGATCATATTTTCGATCGCAGTGTGGAATGCAAATTTAAAAATATCACGTTGGAACGTAAGAATTCTGATCTGAACGAAAAAATGACTGTCGCAAATATCGTTGATACATGAAAAATGTCACGTAAGGCAGTATGAGGACCTTAATCGACTAGGATTTAAACATATTTGATCGTTCTCGCATTCATATTGATCACTTTATTGTCTCATGTAAGTTAAGCGATATCCCATTCAAATGGGGAGTCACTCAAAAAAGTCAAAAATCACACTATCTCAAAAATCCCTGTTTAACTAACGAAAACCATGGCGACAGTTTTAATACGTTCTATAACAAAGACACAATGCTATTTGAATGCTACCGTGATCATATTTTCGATCGCAGTGTGGAATGCAAATTTAAAAATATCACGTTGGAACGTAAGAATTCTGATCTGAACGAAAAAATGACTGTCGCAAATATCGTTGATACATGAAAAATGTCACGTAAGGCAGTATGAGGACCTTAATCGACTAGGATTTAAACATATTTGATCGTTCTCGCATTCATATTGATCACTTTAATGTCTCATGTAAGTTAAGCAATATCCCATTCAAATGGGGAGTCACTCAAAAAAGTCGAAAATCAGATTATCTCAAAAATCCCTGTTTAACTAACGAAAACCATGGCGACAGTTTTAATACGTTCTATAACAAAGACACAATGCTATTTGAATGCTACCGTGATCATATTTTCGATCGCAGTGTGGAATGCAAATTTAAAAATATCACGTTGGAACGTAAGAATTCTGATCTGAACGAAAAAATGACTGTCGCAAATATCGTTGATACATGAAAAATGTCACGTAAGGCAGTATGAGGACCTTAATCGACTAGGATTTAAACATATTTGATCGTTCTCGCATTCATATTGATCACTTTAATGTCTCATGTAAGTTAAGCAATATCCCATTCAAATGGGGAGTCACTCAAAAAAGTCGAAAATCAGATTATCTCAAAAATCCCTGTTTAACTAACGAAAACCATGGCGACAGTTTTAATACGTTCTATAACAAAGACACAATGCTATTTGAATGCTACCGTGATCATATTTTCGATCGCAGTGTGGAATGCAAATTTAAAAATATCACGTTGGAACGTAAGAATTCTGATCTGAACGAAAAAATGACTGTCGCAAATATCGTTGATACATGAAAAATGTCACGTAAGGCAGTATGAGGACCTTAATTGACTAGGATTTAAACATATTTGATCGTTCTCGCATTCATATTGATCACTTTATTGTCTCATGTAAGTTAAGCGATATCCCATTCAAATGGGGAGTCACTCAAAAAAGTCAAAAATCACACTATCTCAAAAATCCCTGTTTAACTAACGAAAACCATGGCGACAGTTTTAATACGTTCTATAACAAAGACACAATGCTATTTGAATGCTACCGTGATCATATTTTCGATCGCAGTGTGGAATGCAAATTTAAAAATATCACGTTGGAACGTAAGAATTCTGATCTGAACGAAAAAATGACTGTCGCAAATATCGTTGATACATGAAAAATGTCACGTAAGGCAGTATGAGGACCTTAATTGACTAGGATTTAAACATATTTGATCGTTCTCGCATTCATATTGATCACTTTAATGTCTCATGTAAGTTAAGCAATATCCCATTCAAATGGGGAGTCACTCAAAAAAGTCAAAAATCAGACTATCTCAAAAATCCCTGTTTAACTAACGAAAACCATGGCGACAGTTTTAATACGTTCTATAACAAAGACACAATGCTATTTGAATGCTACCGTGATCATATTTTCGATCGCAGTGTGGAATGCAAATTTAAAAATATCACGTTGGAACGTAAGAATTCTGATCTGAACGAAAAAATGACTGTCGCAAATATCGTTGATACATGAAAAATGTCACGTAAGGCAGTATGAGGACCTTAATTGACTAGGATTTAAACATATTTGATCGTTCTCGCATTCATATTGATCACTTTAATGTCTCATGTAAGTTAAGCAATATCCCATTCAAATGGGGAGTCACTCAAAAAAGTCAAAAATCAGACTATCTCAAAAATCCCTGTTTAACTAACGAAAACCATGGCGACAGTTTTAATACGTTCTATAACAAAGACACAATGCTATTTGAATGCTACCGTGATCATATTTTCGATCGCAGTGTGGAATGCAAATTTAAAAATATCACGTTGGAACGTAAGAATTCTGATCTGAACGAAAAAATGACTGTCGCAAATATCGTTGATACATGAAAAATGTCACGTAAGGCAGTATGAGGACCTTAATCGACTAGGATTTAAACATATTTGATCGTTCTCGCATTCATATTGATCACTTTATTGTCTCATGTAAGTTAAGCGATATCCCATTCAAATGGGGAGTCACTCAAAAAAGTCAAAAATCACACTATCTCAAAAATCCCTGTTTAACTAACGAAAACCATGGCGACAGTTTTAATACGTTCTATAACAAAGACACAATGCTATTTGAATGCTACCGTGATCATATTTTCGATCGCAGTGTGGAATGCAAATTTAAAAATATCACGTTGGAACGTAAGAATTCTGATCTGAACGAAAAAATGACTGTCGCAAATATCGTTGATACATGAAAAATGTCACGTAAGGCAGTATGAGGACCTTAATCGACTAGGATTTAAACATATTTGATCGTTCTCGCATTCATATTGATCACTTTAATGTCTCATGTAAGTTAAGCAATATCCCATTCAAATGGGGAGTCACTCAAAAAAGTCGAAAATCAGATTATCTCAAAAATCCCTGTTTAACTAACGAAAACCATGGCGACAGTTTTAATACGTTCTATAACAAAGACACAATGCTATTTGAATGCTACCGTGATCATATTTTCGATCGCAGTGTGGAATGCAAATTTAAAAATATCACGTTGGAACGTAAGAATTCTGATCTGAACGAAAAAATGACTGTCGCAAATATCGTTGATACATGAAAAATGTCACGTAAGGCAGTATGAGGACCTTAATTGACTAGGATTTAAACATATTTGATCGTTCTCGCATTCATATTGATCACTTTATTGTCTCATGTAAGTTAAGCGATATCCCATTCAAATGGGGAGTCACTCAAAAAAGTCAAAAATCACACTATCTCAAAAATCCCTGTTTAACTAACGAAAACCATGGCGACAGTTTTTAATACGTTCTATAACAAAGACACAATGCTATTTGAATGCTACCGTGATCATATTTTCGATCGCAGTGTGGAATGCAAATTTAAAAATATCACGTTGGAACGTAAGAATTCTGATCTGAACGAAAAAATGACTGTCGCAAATATCGTTGATACATGAAAAATGTCACGTAAGGCAGTATGAGGACCTTAATTGACTAGGATTTAAACATATTTGATCGTTCTCGCATTCATATTGATCACTTTAATGTCTCATGTAAGTTAAGCAATATCCCATTCAAATGGGGAGTCACTCAAAAAAGTCAAAAATCACACTATCTCAAAAATCCCTGTTTAACTAACGAAAACCATGGCGACAGTTTTAATACGTTCTATAACAAAGACACAATGCTATTTGAATGCTACCGTGATCATATTTTCGATCGCAGTGTGGAATGCAAATTTAAAAATATCACGTTGGAACGTAAGAATTCTGATCTGAACGAAAAAATGACTGTCGCAAATATCGTTGATACATGAAAAATGTCACGTAAGGCAGTATGAGGACCTTAATCGACTAGGATTTAAACATATTTGATCGTTCTCGCATTCATATTGATCACTTTATTGTCTCATGTAAGTTAAGCGATATCCCATTCAAATGGGGAGTCACTCAAAAAAGTCAAAAATCACACTATCTCAAAAATCCCTGTTTAACTAACGAAAACCATGGCGACAGTTTTAATACGTTCTATAACAAAGACACAATGCTATTTGAATGCTACCGTGATCATATTTTCGATCGCAGTGTGGAATGCAAATTTAAAAATATCACGTTGGAACGTAAGAATTCTGATCTGAACGAAAAAATGACTGTCGCAAATATCGTTGATACATGAAAAATGTCACGTAAGGCAGTATGAGGACCTTAATCGACTAGGATTTAAACATATTTGATCGTTCTCGCATTCATATTGATCACTTTAATGTCTCATGTAAGTTAAGCAATATCCCATTCAAATGGGGAGTCACTCAAAAAAGTCGAAAATCAGATTATCTCAAAAATCCCTGTTTAACTAACGAAAACCATGGCGACAGTTTTAATACGTTCTATAACAAAGACACAATGCTATTTGAATGCTACCGTGATCATATTTTCGATCGCAGTGTGGAATGCAAATTTAAAAATATCACGTTGGAACGTAAGAATTCTGATCTGAACGAAAAAATGACTGTCGCAAATATCGTTGATACATGAAAAATGTCACGTAAGGCAGTATGAGGACCTTAATTGACTAGGATTTAAACATATTTGATCGTTCTCGCATTCATATTGATCACTTTATTGTCTCATGTAAGTTAAGCGATATCCCATTCAAATGGGGAGTCACTCAAAAAAGTCAAAAATCACACTATCTCAAAAATCCCTGTTTAACTAACGAAAACCATGGCGACAGTTTTAATACGTTCTATAACAAAGACACAATGCTATTTGAATGCTACCGTGATCATATTTTCGATCGCAGTGTGGAATGCAAATTTAAAAATATCACGTTGGAACGTAAGAATTCTGATCTGAACGAAAAAATGACTGTCGCAAATATCGTTGATACATGAAAAATGTCACGTAAGGCAGTATGAGGACCTTAATTGACTAGGATTTAAACATATTTGATCGTTCTCGCATTCATATTGATCACTTTAATGTCTCATGTAAGTTAAGCAATATCCCATTCAAATGGGGAGTCACTCAAAAAAGTCAAAAATCAGACTATCTCAAAAATCCCTGTTTAACTAACGAAAACCATGGCGACAGTTTTAATACGTTCTATAACAAAGACACAATGCTATTTGAATGCTACCGTGATCATATTTTCGATCGCAGTGTGGAATGCAAATTTAAAAATATCACGTTGGAACGTAAGAATTCTGATCTGAACGAAAAAATGACTGTCGCAAATATCGTTGATACATGAAAAATGTCACGTAAGGCAGTATGAGGACCTTAATCGACTAGGATTTAAACATATTTGATCGTTCTCGCATTCATATTGATCACTTTATTGTCTCATGTAAGTTAAGCGATATCCCATTCAAATGGGGAGTCACTCAAAAAAGTCAAAAATCACACTATCTCAAAAATCCCTGTTTAACTAACGAAAACCATGGCGACAGTTTTAATACGTTCTATAACAAAGACACAATGCTATTTGAATGCTACCGTGATCATATTTTCGATCGCAGTGTGGAATGCAAATTTAAAAATATCACGTTGGAACGTAAGAATTCTGATCTGAACGAAAAAATGACTGTCGCAAATATCGTTGATACATGAAAAATGTCACGTAAGGCAGTATGAGGACCTTAATCGACTAGGATTTAAACATATTTGATCGTTCTCGCATTCATATAGATCACTTTAATGTCTCATGTAAGTTAAGCAATATCCCATTCAAATGGGGAGTCACTCAAAAAAGTCGAAAATCAGATTATCTCAAAAATCCCTGTTTAACTAACGAAAACCATGGCGACAGTTTTAATACGTTCTATATCAAAGACACAATGCTATTTGAATGCTCCCGTGATCATATTTTCGATCGCAGTGTGGAATGCAAATTTAAAAATATCACGTTGGAACGTAGAATTCTGATCTGAACGAAAAAATGACTGTCGCAAATATCGTTGATACATGAAAAATGTCACGTAAGGCAGTAAGAGGACCTTAATTGACTAGGATTTAAACATATTTGATCGTTCTCGCATTCATATTGATCACTTTAATGTCTCATGTAAGTTAAGCAATATCCCATTCAAATGGGGAGTCACTCAAAAAAGTCAAAAATCAGACTATCTCAAAAATCCCTGTTTAACTAACGAAAACCATGGCGACAGTTTTAATACGTTCTATAACAAAGACACAATGCTATTTGAATGCTACCGTGATCATATTTTCGATCGCAGTGTGGAATGCAAATTTAAAAATATCACGTTGGAACGTAAGAATTCTGATCTGAACGAAAAAATGACTGTCGCAAATATCGTTGATACATGAAAAATGTCACGTAAGGCAGTATGAGGACCTTAATCGACTAGGATTTAAACATATTTGATCGTTCTCGCATTCATATTGATCACTTTATTGTCTCATGTAAGTTAAGCGATATCCCATTCAAATGGGGAGTCACTCAAAAAAGTCAAAAATCACACTATCTCAAAAATCCCTGTTTAACTAACGAAAACCATGGCGACAGTTTTAATACGTTCTATAACAAAGACACAATGCTATTTGAATGCTACCGTGATCATATTTTCGATCGCAGTGTGGAATGCAAATTTAAAAATATCACGTTGGAACGTAAGAATTCTGATCTGAACGAAAAAATGACTGTCGCAAATATCGTTGATACATGAAAAATGTCACGTAAGGCAGTATGAGGACCTTAATCGACTAGGATTTAAACATATTTGATCGTTCTCGCATTCATATAGATCACTTTAATGTCTCATGTAAGTTAAGCGATATCCCATTCAAATGGGGAGTCACTCAAAAAAGTCGAAAATCAGATTATCTCAAAAATCCCTGTTTAACTAACGAAAACCATGGCGACAGTTTTAATACGTTCTATATCAAAGACACAATGCTATTTGAATGCTCCCGTGATCATATTTTCGATCGCAGTGTGGAATGCAAATTTAAAAATATCACGTTGGAACGTAGAATTCTGATCTGAACGAAAAAATGACTGTCGCAAATATCGTTGATACATGAAAAATGTCACGTAAGGCAGTATGAGGACCTTAATTGACTAGGATTTAAACATATTTGATCGTTCTCGCATTCATATTGATCACTTTAATGTCTCATGTAAGTTAAGCAATATCCCATTCAAATGGGGAGTCACTCAAAAAAGTCAAAAATCAGACTATCTCAAAAATCCCTGTTTAACTAACGAAAACCATGGCGACAGTTTTAATACGTTCTATAACAAAGACACAATGCTATTTGAATGCTACCGTGATCATATTTTCGATCGCAGTGTGGAATGCAAATTTAAAAATATCACGTTGGAACGTAAGAATTCTGATCTGAACGAAAAAATGACTGTCGCAAATATCGTTGATACATGAAAAATGTCACGTAAGGCAGTATGAGGACCTTAATTGACTAGGATTTAAACATATTTGATCGTTCTCGCATTCATATTGATCACTTTATTGTCTCATGTAAGTTAAGCGATATCCCATTCAAATGGGGAGTCACTCAAAAAAGTCAAAAATCACACTATCTCAAAAATCCCTGTTTAACTAACGAAAACCATGGCGACAGTTTTAATACGTTCTATAACAAAGACACAATGCTATTTGAATGCTACCGTGATCATATTTTCGATCGCAGTGTGGAATGCAAATTTAAAAATATCACGTTGGAACGTAAGAATTCTGATCTGAACGAAAAAATGACTGTCGCAAATATCGTTGATACATGAAAAATGTCACGTAAGGCAGTATGAGGACCTTAATTGACTAGGATTTAAACATATTTGATCGTTCTCGCATTCATATTGATCACTTTAATGTCTCATGTAAGTTAAGCAATATCCCATTCAAATGGGGAGTCACTCAAAAAAGTCAAAAATCAGACTATCTCAAAAATCCCTGTTTAACTAACGAAAACCATGGCGACAGTTTTAATACGTTCTATAACAAAGACACAATGCTATTTGAATGCTACCGTGATCATATTTTCGATCGCAGTGTGGAATGCAAATTTAAAAATATCACGTTGGAACGTAAGAATTCTGATCTGAACGAAAAAATGACTGTCGCAAATATCGTTGATACATGAAAAATGTCACGTAAGGCAGTATGAGGACCTTAATCGACTAGGATTTAAACATATTTGATCGTTCTCGCATTCATATTGATCACTTTATTGTCTCATGTAAGTTAAGCGATATCCCATTCAAATGGGGAGTCACTCAAAAAAGTCAAAAATCACACTATCTCAAAAATCCCTGTTTAACTAACGAAAACCATGGCGACAGTTTTAATACGTTCTATAACAAAGACACAATGCTATTTGAATGCTACCGTGATCATATTTTCGATCGCAGTGTGGAATGCAAATTTAAAAATATCACGTTGGAACGTAAGAATTCTGATCTGAACGAAAAAATGACTGTCGCAAATATCGTTGATACATGAAAAATGTCACGTAAGGCAGTATGAGGACCTTAATCGACTAGGATTTAAACATATTTGATCGTTCTCGCATTCATATTGATCACTTTAATGTCTCATGTAAGTTAAGCAATATCCCATTCAAATGGGGAGTCACTCAAAAAAGTCGAAAATCAGATTATCTCAAAAATCCCTGTTTAACTAACGAAAACCATGGCGACAGTTTTAATACGTTCTATATCAAAGACACAATGCTATTTGAATGCTCCCGTGATCATATTTTCGATCGCAGTGTGGAATGCAAATTTAAAAATATCACGTTGGAACGTAGAATTCTGATCTGAACGAAAAAATGACTGTCGCAAATATCGTTGATACATGAAAAATGTCACGTAAGGCAGTATGAGGACCTTAATTGACTAGGATTTAAACATATTTGATCGTTCTCGCATTCATATTGATCACTTTATTGTCTCATGTAAGTTAAGCGATATCCCATTCAAATGGGGAGTCACTCAAAAAAGTCAAAAATCACACTATCTCAAAAATCCCTGTTTAACTAACGAAAACCATGGCGACAGTTTTAATACGTTCTATAACAAAGACACAATGCTATTTGAATGCTACCGTGATCATATTTTCGATCGCAGTGTGGAATGCAAATTTAAAAATATCACGTTGGAACGTAAGAATTCTGATCTGAACGAAAAAATGACTGTCGCAAATATCGTTGATACATGAAAAATGTCACGTAAGGCAGTATGAGGACCTTAATTGACTAGGATTTAAACATATTTGATCGTTCTCGCATTCATATTGATCACTTTAATGTCTCATGTAAGTTAAGCAATATCCCATTCAAATGGGGAGTCACTCAAAAAAGTCAAAAATCAGACTATCTCAAAAATCCCTGTTTAACTAACGAAAACCATGGCGACAGTTTTAATACGTTCTATAACAAAGACACAATGCTATTTGAATGCTACCGTGATCATATTTTCGATCGCAGTGTGGAATGCAAATTTAAAAATATCACGTTGGAACGTAAGAATTCTGATCTGAACGAAAAAATGACTGTCGCAAATATCGTTGATACATGAAAAATGTCACGTAAGGCAGTATGAGGACCTTAATCGACTAGGATTTAAACATATTTGATCGTTCTCGCATTCATATTGATCACTTTATTGTCTCATGTAAGTTAAGCGATATCCCATTCAAATCCCATCCCATCATTCAAATCCCATTCAAATATCCCACTCAAAAAAGTCAAAAATCACACTATCTCAAAAATCCCTGTTTAACTAACGAAAACCATGGCGACAGTTTTAATACGTTCTATAACAAAGACACAATGCTATTTGAATGCTACCGTGATCATATTTTCGATCGCAGTGTGGAATGCAAATTTAAAAATATCACGTTGGAACGTAAGAATTCTGATCTGAACGAAAAAATGACTGTCGCAAATATCGTTGATACATGAAAAATGTCACGTAAGGCAGTATGAGGACCTTAATCGACTAGGATTTAAACATATTTGATCGTTCTCGCATTCATATTGATCACTTTATTGTCTCATGTAAGTTAAGCGATATCCCATTCAAATGGGGAGTCACTCAAAAAAGTCGAAAATCAGATTATCTCAAAAATCCCTGTTTAACTAACGAAAACCATGGCGACAGTTTTAATACGTTCTATAACAAAGACACAATGCTATTTGAATGCTACCGTGATCATATTTTCGATCGCAGTGTGGAATGCAAATTTAAAAATATCACGTTGGAACGTAAGAATTCTGATCTGAACGAAAAAATGACTGTCGCAAATATCGTTGATACATGAAAAATGTCACGTAAGGCAGTATGAGGACCTTAATTGACTAGGATTTAAACATATTTGATCGTTCTCGCATTCATATTGATCACTTTATTGTCTCATGTAAGTTAAGCGATATCCCATTCAAATGGGGAGTCACTCAAAAAAGTCAAAAATCACACTATCTCAAAAATCCCTGTTTAACTAACGAAAACCATGGCGACAGTTTTAATACGTTCTATAACAAAGACACAATGCTATTTGAATGCTACCGTGATCATATTTTCGATCGCAGTGTGGAATGCAAATTTAAAAATATCACGTTGGAACGTAAGAATTCTGATCTGAACGAAAAAATGACTGTCGCAAATATCGTTGATACATGAAAAATGTCACGTAAGGCAGTATGAGGACCTTAATTGACTAGGATTTAAACATATTTGATCGTTCTCGCATTCATATTGATCACTTTAATGTCTCATGTAAGTTAAGCAATATCCCATTCAAATGGGGAGTCACTCAAAAAAGTCAAAAATCAGACTATCTCAAAAATCCCTGTTTAACTAACGAAAACCATGGCGACAGTTTTAATACGTTCTATAACAAAGACACAATGCTATTTGAATGCTACCGTGATCATATTTTCGATCGCAGTGTGGAATGCAAATTTAAAAATATCACGTTGGAACGTAAGAATTCTGATCTGAACGAAAAAATGACTGTCGCAAATATCGTTGATACATGAAAAATGTCACGTAAGGCAGTATGAGGACCTTAATCGACTAGGATTTAAACATATTTGATCGTTCTCGCATTCATATTGATCACTTTATTGTCTCATGTAAGTTAAGCGATATCCCATTCAAATGGGGAGTCACTCAAAAAAGTCAAAAATCACACTATCTCAAAAATCCCTGTTTAACTAACGAAAACCATGGCGACAGTTTTAATACGTTCTATAACAAAGACACAATGCTATTTGAATGCTACCGTGATCATATTTTCGATCGCAGTGTGGAATGCAAATTTAAAAATATCACGTTGGAACGTAAGAATTCTGATCTGAACGAAAAAATGACTGTCGCAAATATCGTTGATACATGAAAAATGTCACGTAAGGCAGTATGAGGACCTTAATCGACTAGGATTTAAACATATTTGATCGTTCTCGCATTCATATTGATCACTTTAATGTCTCATGTAAGTTAAGCAATATCCCATTCAAATGGGGAGTCACTCAAAAAAGTCGAAAATCAGATTATCTCAAAAATCCCTGTTTAACTAACGAAAACCATGGCGACAGTTTTAATACGTTCTATAACAAAGACACAATGCTATTTGAATGCTACCGTGATCATATTTTCGATCGCAGTGTGGAATGCAAATTTAAAAATATCACGTTGGAACGTAAGAATTCTGATCTGAACGAAAAAATGACTGTCGCAAATATCGTTGATACATGAAAAATGTCACGTAAGGCAGTATGAGGACCTTAATTGACTAGGATTTAAACATATTTGATCGTTCTCGCATTCATATTGATCACTTTATTGTCTCATGTAAGTTAAGCGATATCCCATTCAAATGGGGAGTCACTCAAAAAAGTCAAAAATCACACTATCTCAAAAATCCCTGTTTAACTAACGAAAACCATGGCGACAGTTTTAATACGTTCTATAACAAAGACACAATGCTATTTGAATGCTACCGTGATCATATTTTCGATCGCAGTGTGGAATGCAAATTTAAAAATATCACGTTGGAACGTAAGAATTCTGATCTGAACGAAAAAATGACTGTCGCAAATATCGTTGATACATGAAAAATGTCACGTAAGGCAGTATGAGGACCTTAATTGACTAGGATTTAAACATATTTGATCGTTCTCGCATTCATATTGATCACTTTAATGTCTCATGTAAGTTAAGCAATATCCCATTCAAATGGGGAGTCACTCAAAAAAGTCAAAAATCAGACTATCTCAAAAATCCCTGTTTAACTAACGAAAACCATGGCGACAGTTTTAATACGTTCTATAACAAAGACACAATGCTATTTGAATGCTACCGTGATCATATTTTCGATCGCAGTGTGGAATGCAAATTTAAAAATATCACGTTGGAACGTAAGAATTCTGATCTGAACGAAAAAATGACTGTCGCAAATATCGTTGATACATGAAAAATGTCACGTAAGGCAGTATGAGGACCTTAATCGACTAGGATTTAAACATATTTGATCGTTCTCGCATTCATATTGATCACTTTATTGTCTCATGTAAGTTAAGCGATATCCCATTCAAATGGGGAGTCACTCAAAAAAGTCAAAAATCACACTATCTCAAAAATCCCTGTTTAACTAACGAAAACCATGGCGACAGTTTTAATACGTTCTATAACAAAGACACAATGCTATTTGAATGCTACCGTGATCATATTTTCGATCGCAGTGTGGAATGCAAATTTAAAAATATCACGTTGGAACGTAAGAATTCTGATCTGAACGAAAAAATGACTGTCGCAAATATCGTTGATACATGAAAAATGTCACGTAAGGCAGTATGAGGACCTTAATCGACTAGGATTTAAACATATTTGATCGTTCTCGCATTCATATAGATCACTTTAATGTCTCATGTAAGTTAAGCGATATCCCATTCAAATGGGGAGTCACTCAAAAAAGTCGAAAATCAGATTATCTCAAAAATCCCTGTTTAACTAACGAAAACCATGGCGACAGTTTTAATACGTTCTATATCAAAGACACAATGCTATTTGAATGCTCCCGTGATCATATTTTCGATCGCAGTGTGGAATGCAAATTTAAAAATATCACGTTGGAACGTAGAATTCTGTTCTGAACGAAAAAATGACTGTCGCAAATATCGTTGATACATGAAAAATGTCACGTAAGGCAGTATGAGGACCTTAATTGACTAGGATTTAAACATATTTGATCGTTCTCGCATTCATATTGATCACTTTATTGTCTCATGTAAGTTAAGCGATATCCCATTCAAATGGGGAGTCACTCAAAAAAGTCAAAAATCACACTATCTCAAAAATCCCTGTTTAACTAACGAAAACCATGGCGACAGTTTTAATACGTTCTATAACAAAGACACAATGCTATTTGAATGCTACCGTGATCATATTTTCGATCGCAGTGTGGAATGCAAATTTAAAAATATCACGTTGGAACGTAAGAATTCTGATCTGAACGAAAAAATGACTGTCGCAAATATCGTTGATACATGAAAAATGTCACGTAAGGCAGTATGAGGACCTTAATTGACTAGGATTTAAACATATTTGATCGTTCTCGCATTCATATTGATCACTTTAATGTCTCATGTAAGTTAAGCAATATCCCATTCAAATGGGGAGTCACTCAAAAAAGTCAAAAATCAGACTATCTCAAAAATCCCTGTTTAACTAACGAAAACCATGGCGACAGTTTTAATACGTTCTATAACAAAGACACAATGCTATTTGAATGCTACCGTGATCATATTTTCGATCGCAGTGTGGAATGCAAATTTAAAAATATCACGTTGGAACGTAAGAATTCTGATCTGAACGAAAAAATGACTGTCGCAAATATCGTTGATACATGAAAAATGTCACGTAAGGCAGTATGAGGACCTTAATCGACTAGGATTTAAACATATTTGATCGTTCTCGCATTCATATTGATCACTTTATTGTCTCATGTAAGTTAAGCGATATCCCATTCAAATGGGGAGTCACTCAAAAAAGTCAAAAATCACACTATCTCAAAAATCCCTGTTTAACTAACGAAAACCATGGCGACAGTTTTAATACGTTCTATAACAAAGACACAATGCTATTTGAATGCTACCGTGATCATATTTTCGATCGCAGTGTGGAATGCAAATTTAAAAATATCACGTTGGAACGTAAGAATTCTGATCTGAACGAAAAAATGACTGTCGCAAATATCGTTGATACATGAAAAATGTCACGTAAGGCAGTATGAGGACCTTAATCGACTAGGATTTAAACATATTTGATCGTTCTCGCATTCATATTGATCACTTTAATGTCTCATGTAAGTTAAGCAATATCCCATTCAAATGGGGAGTCACTCAAAAAAGTCGAAAATCAGATTATCTCAAAAATCCCTGTTTAACTAACGAAAACCATGGCGACAGTTTTAATACGTTCTATAACAAAGACACAATGCTATTTGAATGCTACCGTGATCATATTTTCGATCGCAGTGTGGAATGCAAATTTAAAAATATCACGTTGGAACGTAAGAATTCTGATCTGAACGAAAAAATGACTGTCGCAAATATCGTTGATACATGAAAAATGTCACGTAAGGCAGTATGAGGACCTTAATTGACTAGGATTTAAACATATTTGATCGTTCTCGCATTCATATTGATCACTTTATTGTCTCATGTAAGTTAAGCGATATCCCATTCAAATGGGGAGTCACTCAAAAAAGTCAAAAATCACACTATCTCAAAAATCCCTGTTTAACTAACGAAAACCATGGCGACAGTTTTAATACGTTCTATAACAAAGACACAATGCTATTTGAATGCTACCGTGATCATATTTTCGATCGCAGTGTGGAATGCAAATTTAAAAATATCACGTTGGAACGTAAGAATTCTGATCTGAACGAAAAAATGACTGTCGCAAATATCGTTGATACATGAAAAATGTCACGTAAGGCAGTATGAGGACCTTAATTGACTAGGATTTAAACATATTTGATCGTTCTCGCATTCATATTGATCACTTTAATGTCTCATGTAAGTTAAGCAATATCCCATTCAAATGGGGAGTCACTCAAAAAAGTCAAAAATCAGACTATCTCAAAAATCCCTGTTTAACTAACGAAAACCATGGCGACAGTTTTAATACGTTCTATAACAAAGACACAATGCTATTTGAATGCTACCGTGATCATATTTTCGATCGCAGTGTGGAATGCAAATTTAAAAATATCACGTTGGAACGTAAGAATTCTGATCTGAACGAAAAAATGACTGTCGCAAATATCGTTGATACATGAAAAATGTCACGTAAGGCAGTATGAGGACCTTAATCGACTAGGATTTAAACATATTTGATCGTTCTCGCATTCATATTGATCACTTTATTGTCTCATGTAAGTTAAGCGATATCCCATTCAAATGGGGAGTCACTCAAAAAAGTCAAAAATCACACTATCTCAAAAATCCCTGTTTAACTAACGAAAACCATGGCGACAGTTTTAATACGTTCTATAACAAAGACACAATGCTATTTGAATGCTACCGTGATCATATTTTCGATCGCAGTGTGGAATGCAAATTTAAAAATATCACGTTGGAACGTAAGAATTCTGATCTGAACGAAAAAATGACTGTCGCAAATATCGTTGATACATGAAAAATGTCACGTAAGGCAGTATGAGGACCTTAATCGACTAGGATTTAAACATATTTGATCGTTCTCGCATTCATATAGATCACTTTAATGTCTCATGTAAGTTAAGCAATATCCCATTCAAATGGGGAGTCACTCAAAAAAGTCGAAAATCAGATTATCTCAAAAATCCCTGTTTAACTAACGAAAACCATGGCGACAGTTTTAATACGTTCTATATCAAAGACACAATGCTATTTGAATGCTCCCGTGATCATATTTTCGATCGCAGTGTGGAATGCAAATTTAAAAATATCACGTTGGAACGTAGAATTCTGTTCTGAACGAAAAAATGACTGTCGCAAATATCGTTGATACATGAAAAATGTCACGTAAGGCAGTATGAGGACCTTAATTGACTAGGATTTAAACATATTTGATCGTTCTCGCATTCATATTGATCACTTTAATGTCTCATGTAAGTTAAGCAATATCCCATTCAAATGGGGAGTCACTCAAAAAAGTCAAAAATCAGACTATCTCAAAAATCCCTGTTTAACTAACGAAAACCATGGCGACAGTTTTAATACGTTCTATAACAAAGACACAATGCTATTTGAATGCTACCGTGATCATATTTTCGATCGCAGTGTGGAATGCAAATTTAAAAATATCACGTTGGAACGTAAGAATTCTGATCTGAACGAAAAAATGACTGTCGCAAATATCGTTGATACATGAAAAATGTCACGTAAGGCAGTATGAGGACCTTAATTGACTAGGATTTAAACATATTTGATCGTTCTCGCATTCATATTGATCACTTTATTGTCTCATGTAAGTTAAGCGATATCCCATTCAAATGGGCAGTCACTCAAAAAAGTCAAAAATCACACTATCTCAAAAATCCCTGTTTAACTAACGAAAACCATGGCGACAGTTTTAATACGTTCTATAACAAAGACACAATGCTATTTGAATGCTACCGTGATCATATTTTCGATCGCAGTGTGGAATGCAAATTTAAAAATATCACGTTGGAACGTAAGAATTCTGATCTGAACGAAAAAATGACTGTCGCAAATATCGTTGATACATGAAAAATGTCACGTAAGGCAGTATGAGGACCTTAATTGACTAGGATTTAAACATATTTGATCGTTCTTGCATTCATATTGATCACTTTAATGTCTCATGTAAGTTAAGCAATATCCCATTCAAATGGGGAGTCACTCAAAAAAGTCAAAAATCAGACTATCTCAAAAATCCCTGTTTAACTAACGAAAACCATGGCGACAGTTTTAATACGTTCTATAACAAAGACACAATGCTATTTGAATGCTACCGTGATCATATTTTCGATCGCAGTGTGGAATGCAAATTTAAAAATATCACGTTGGAACGTAAGAATTCTGATCTGAACGAAAAAATGACTGTCGCAAATATCGTTGATACATGAAAAATGTCACGTAAGGCAGTATGAGGACCTTAATCGACTAGGATTTAAACATATTTGATCGTTCTCGCATTCATATTGATCACTTTATTGTCTCATGTAAGTTAAGCGATATCCCATTCAAATGGGGAGTCACTCAAAAAAGTCAAAAATCACACTATCTCAAAAATCCCTGTTTAACTAACGAAAACCATGGCGACAGTTTTAATACGTTCTATAACAAAGACACAATGCTATTTGAATGCTACCGTGATCATATTTTCGATCGCAGTGTGGAATGCAAATTTAAAAATATCACGTTGGAACGTAAGAATTCTGATCTGAACGAAAAAATGACTGTCGCAAATATCGTTGATACATGAAAAATGTCACGTAAGGCAGTATGAGGACCTTAATCGACTAGGATTTAAACATATTTGATCGTTCTCGCATTCATATTGATCACTTTAATGTCTCATGTAAGTTAAGCAATATCCCATTCAAATGGGGAGTCACTCAAAAAAGTCGAAAATCAGATTATCTCAAAAATCCCTGTTTAACTAACGAAAACCATGGCGACAGTTTTAATACGTTCTATATCAAAGACACAATGCTATTTGAATGCTCCCGTGATCATATTTTCGATCGCAGTGTGGAATGCAAATTTAAAAATATCACGTTGGAACGTAGAATTCTGATCTGAACGAAAAAATGACTGTCGCAAATATCGTTGATACATGAAAAATGTCACGTAAGGCAGTATGAGGACCTTAATTGACTAGGATTTAAACATATTTGATCGTTCTCGCATTCATATTGATGACTTTAATGTCTCATGTAAGTTAAGCAATATCCCATTCAAATGGGGAGTCACTCAAAAAAGTCAAAAATCAGACTATCTCAAAAATCCCTGTTTAACTAACGAAAACCATGGCGACAGTTTTAATACGTTCTATAACAAAGACACAATGCTATTTGAATGCTACCGTGATCATATTTTCGATCGCAGTGTGGAATGCAAATTTAAAAATATCACGTTGGAACGTAAGAATTCTGATCTGAACGAAAAAATGACTGTCGCAAATATCATACATGAAAAATGTCACGTAAGGCAGTATGAGGACCTTAATTGACTAGGATTTAAACATATTTGATCGTTCTCGCATTCATATTGATCACTTTAATGTCTCATGTAAGTTAAGCAATATCCCATTCAAATGGGGAGTCACTCAAAAAAGTCAAAAATCAGACTATCTCAAAAATCCCTGTTTAACTAACGAAAACCATGGCGACAGTTTTAATACGTTCTATAACAAAGACACAATGCTATTTGAATGCTACCGTGATCATATTTTCGATCGCAGTGTGGAATGCAAATTTAAAAATATCACGTTGGAACGTAAGAATTCTGATCTGAACGAAAAAATGACTGTCGCAAATATCGTTGATACATGAAAATGTCACGTAAGGCAGTATGAGGACCTTAATCGACTAGGATTTAAACATATTTGATCGTTCTCGCATTCATATTGATCACTTTATTGTCTCATGTAAGTTAAGCGATATCCCATTCAAATGGGGAGTCACTCAAAAAAGTCAAAAATCACACTATCTCAAAAATCCCTGTTTAACTAACGAAAACCATGGCGACAGTTTTAATACGTTCTATAACAAAGACACAATGCTATTTGAATGCTACCGTGATCATATTTTCGATCGCAGTTGTGGAATGCAAATTTAAAAATATCACGTTGGAACGTAAGAATTCTGATCTGAACGAAAAAATGACTGTCGCAAATATCGTTGATACATGAAAAATGTCACGTAAGGCAGTATGAGGACCTTAATCGACTAGGATTTAAACATATTTGATCGTTCTCGCATTCATATTGATCACTTTAATGTCTCATGTAAGTTAAGCCATATCCCATTCAAATGGGGGAGTCACTCAAAAAAGTCGAAAATCAGATTATCTCAAAAATCCCTGTTTAACTAACGAAAACCATGGCGACAGTTTTAATACGTTCTATATCAAAGACACAATGCTATTTGAATGCTCCCGTGATCATATTTTCGATCGCAGTGTGGAATGCAAATTTAAAAATATCACGTTGGAACGTAGAATTCTGATCTGAACGAAAAAATGACTGTCGCAAATATCGTTGATACATGAAAAATGTCACGTAAGGCAGAATGAGGACCTTAATTGACTAGGATTTAAACATATTTGATCGTTCTCGCATTCATATTGATCACTTTAATGTCTCATGTAAGTTAAGCAATATCCCATTCAAATGGGGAGTCACTCAAAAAAGTCAAAAATCAGACTATCTCAAAAATCCCTGTTTAACTAACGAAAACCATGGCGACAGTTTTAATACGTTCTATAACAAAGACACAATGCTATTTGAATGCTACCGTGATCATATTTTCGATCGCAGTGTGGAATGCAAATTTAAAAATATCACGTTGGAACGTAAGAATTCTGATCTGAACGAAAAAATGACTGTCGCAAATATCGTTGATACATGAAAAAATGTCACGTAAGGCAGTATGAGGACCTTAATTGACTAGGATTTAAACATATTTGATCGTTCTCGCATTCATATTGATCACTTTATTGTCTCATGTAAGTTAAGCGATATCCCATTCAAATGGGGAGTCACTCAAAAAAGTCAAAAATCACACTATCTCAAAAATCCCTGTTTAACTAACGAAAACCATGGCGACAGTTTTAATACGTTCTATAACAAAGACACAATGCTATTTGAATGCTACCGTGATCATATTTTCGATCGCAGTGTGGAATGCAAATTTAAAAATATCACGTTGGAACGTAAGAATTCTGATCTGAACGAAAAAATGACTGTCGCAAATATCGTTGATACATGAAAAATGTCACGTAAGGCAGTATGAGGACCTTAATCGACTAGGATTTAAACATATTTGATCTCTCTCGCATTCATATTGATCACTTTAATGTCTCATGTAAGTTAAGCAATATCCCATTCAAATGGGGAGTCACTCAAAAAAGTCAAAAATCAGACTATCTCAAAAATCCCTGTTTAACTAACGAAAACCATGGCGACAGTTTTAATACGTTCTATAACAAAGACACAATGCTATTTGAATGCTACCGTGATCATATTTTCGATCGCAGTGTGGAATGCAAATTTAAAAATATCACGTTGGAACGTAAGAATTCTGATCTGAACGAAAAAATGACTGTCGCAAATATCGTTGATACATGAAAAATGTCACGTAAGGCAGTATGAGGACCTTAATTGACTAGGATTTAAACATATTTGATCGTTCTCGCATTCATATTGATCACTTTATTGTCTCATGTAAGTTAAGCGATATCCCATTCAAATGGGGAGTCACTCAAAAAAGTCAAAAATCACACTATCTCAAAAATCCCTGTTTAACTAACGAAAACCATGGCGACAGTTTTAATACGTTCTATAACAAAGACACAATGCTATTTGAATGCTACCGTGATCATATTTTCGATCGCAGTGTGGAATGCAAATTTAAAAATATCACGTTGGAACGTAAGAATTCTGATCTGAACGAAAAAATGACTGTCGCAAATATCGTTGATACATGAAAAATGTCACGTAAGGCAGTATGAGGACCTTAATCGACTAGGATTTAAACATATTTGATCGTTCTCGCATTCATATTGATCACTTTAATGTCTCATGTAAGTTAAGCAATATCCCATTCAAATGGGGAGTCACTCAAAAAAGTCGAAAATCAGATTATCTCAAAAATCCCTGTTTAACTAACGAAAACCATGGCGACAGTTTTAATACGTTCTATATCAAAGACACAATGCTATTTGAATGCTCCCGTGATCATATTTTCGATCGCAGTGTGGAATGCAAATTTAAAAATATCACGTTGGAACGTAGAATTCTGATCTGAACGAAAAAATGACTGTCGCAAATATCGTTGATACATGAAAAATGTCACGTAAGGCAGTATGAGGACCTTAATTGACTAGGATTTAAACATATTTGATCGTTCTCGCATTCATATTGATCACTTTAATGTCTCATGTAAGTTAAGCAATATCCCATTCAAATGGGGAGTCACTCAAAAAAGTCAAAAATCAGACTATCTCAAAAATCCCTGTTTAACTAACGAAAACCATGGCGACAGTTTTAATACGTTCTATAACAAAGACACAATGCTATTTGAATGCTACCGTGATCATATTTTCGATCGCAGTGTGGAATGCAAATTTAAAAATATCACGTTGGAACGTAAGAATTCTGATCTGAACGAAAAAATGACTGTCGCAAATATCGTTGATACATGAAAAATGTCACGTAAGGCAGTATGAGGACCTTAATTGACTAGGATTTAAACATATTTGATCGTTCTCGCATTCATATTGATCACTTTATTGTCTCATGTAAGTTAAGCGATATCCCATTCAAATGGGGAGTCACTCAAAAAAGTCAAAAATCACACTATCTCAAAAATCCCTGTTTAACTAACGAAAACCATGGCGACAGTTTTAATACGTTCTATAACAAAGACACAATGCTATTTGAATGCTACCGTGATCATATTTTCGATCGCAGTGTGGAATGCAAATTTAAAAATATCACGTTGGAACGTAAGAATTCTGATCTGAACGAAAAAATGACTGTCGCAAATATCGTTGATACATGAAAAATGTCACGTAAGGCAGTATGAGGACCTTAATCAACTAGGATTTAAACATATTTGATCGTTCTCGCATTCATATTGATCACTTTATTGTCTCATGTAAGTTAAGCGATATCCCATTCAAATGGGGAGTCACTCAAAAAAGTCAAAAATCAGACTATCTCAAAAATCCCTGTTTAACTAACGAAAACCATGGCGACAGTTTTAATACGTTCTATAACAAAGACACAATGCTATTTGAATGCTACCGTGATCATATTTTCGATCGCAGTGTGGAATGCAAATTTAAAAATATCACGTTGGAACGTAAGAATTCTGATCTGAACGAAAAAATGACTGTCGCAAATATCGTTGATACATGAAAAATGTCACGTAAGGCAGTATGAGGACCTTAATTGACTAGGATTTAAACATATTTGATCGTTCTCGCATTCATATTGATCACTTTATTGTCTCATGTAAGTTAAGCGATATCCCATTCAAATGGGGAGTCACTCAAAAAAGTCAAAAATCACACTATCTCAAAAATCCCTGTTTAACTAACGAAAACCATGGCGACAGTTTTAATACGTTCTATAACAAAGACACAATGCTATTTGAATGCTACCGTGATCATATTTTCGATCGCAGTGTGGAATGCAAATTTAAAAATATCACGTTGGAACGTAAGAATTCTGATCTGAACGAAAAAATGACTGTCGCAAATATCGTTGATACATGAAAAATGTCACGTAAGGCAGTATGAGGACCTTAATTGACTAGGATTTAAACATATTTGATCGTTCTCGCATTCATATTGATCACTTTATTGTCTCATGTAAGTTAAGCGATATCCCATTCAAATGGGGAGTCACTCAAAAAAGTCAAAAATCACACTATCTCAAAAATCCCTGTTTAACTAACGAAAACCATGGCGACAGTTTTAATACGTTCTATAACAAAGACACAATGCTATTTGAATGCTACCGTGATCATATTTTCGATCGCAGTGTGGAATGCAAATTTAAAAATATCACGTTGGAACGTAAGAATTCTGATCTGAACGAAAAAATGACTGTCGCAAATATCGTTGATACATGAAAAATGTCACGTAAGGCAGTATGAGGACCTTAATTGACTAGGATTTAAACATATTTGATCGTTCTCGCATTCATATTGATCACTTTAATGTCTCATGAAAGTAAGTTAAGCGATATCCCATTCAAATGGGGAGTCACTCAAAAAAGTCAAAAATCACACTATCTCAAAAATCCCTGTTTAACTAACGAAAACCATGGCGACAGTTTTAATACGTTCTATAACAAAGACACAATGCTATTTGAATGCTACCGTGATCATATTTTCGATCGCAGTGTGGAATGCAAATTTAAAAATATCACGTTGGAACGTAAGAATTCTGATCTGAACGAAAAAATGACTGTCGCAAATATCGTTGATACATGAAAAATGTCACGTAAGGCAGTATGAGGACCTTAATCGACAAGGATTTAAACATATTTGATCGTTCTCGCATTCATATTGATCACTTTAATGTCTCATGTAAGTTAAGCAATATCCCATTCAAATGGGGAGTCACTCAAAAAAGTCGAAAATCAGATTATCTCAAAAATCCCTGTTTAACTAACGAAAACCATGGCGACAGTTTAAATACGTTCTATATCAAAGACACAATGCTATTTGAATGCTCCCGTGATCATATTTTCGATCGCAGTGTGGAATGCAAATTTAAAAATGTCACGTTGGAACGTAGAATTCTGATCTGAACGAAAAAATGACTGTCGCAAATATCGTTGATACATGAAAAATGTCACGTAAGGCAGTATGAGGACCTTAATTGACTAGGATTTAAACATATTTGATCGTTCTCGCATTCATATTGATCACTTTAATGTCTCATGTAAGTTAAGCGATATCCCATTCAAATGGGGAGTCACTCAAAAAAGTCAAAAATCAGACTATCTCAAAAATCCCTGTTTAACTAACGAAAACCATGGCGACAGTTTTAATACGTTCTATAACAAAGACACAATGCTATTTGAATTATCCCGTGATCATATTTTCGATCGCAGTGTGGAATGCAAATTTAAAAATGTCACGTTGGAACGTAGAATTCTGATCTGAACGAAAAAATGACTGTCGCAAATATCGTTGATACATGAAAAATGTCACGTAAGGCAGTATGAGGACCTTAATTGACTAGGATTTAAACATATTTGATCGTTCTCGCATTCATATTGATCACTTTATTGTCTCATGTAAGTTAAGCGATATCCCATTCAAATGGGGAGTCACTCAAAAAAGTCAAAAATCACACTATCTCAAAAATCCCTGTTTAACTAACGAAAACCATGGCGACAGTTTTAATACGTTCTATAACAAAGACACAATGCTATTTGAATGCTACCGTGATCATATTTTCGATCGCAGTGTGGAATGCAAATTTAAAAATATCACGTTGGAACGTAAGAATTCTGATCTGAACGAAAAAATGACTGTCGCAAATATCGTTGATACATGAAAAATGTCACGTAAGGCAGTATGAGGACCTTAATTGACTAGGATTTAAACATATTTGATCGTTCTCGCATTCATATTGATCACTTTATTGTCTCATGTAAGTTAAGCGATATCCCATTCAAATGGGGAGTCACTCAAAAAAGTCAAAAATCACACTATCTCAAAAATCCCTGTTTAACTAACGAAAACCATGGCGACAGTTTTAATACGTTCTATAACAAAGACACAATGCTATTTGAATGCTACCGTGATCATATTTTCGATCGCAGTGTGGAATGCAAATTTAAAAATATCACGTTGGAACGTAAGAATTCTGATCTGAACGAAAAAATGACTGTCGCAAATATCGTTGATACATGAAAAATGTCACGTAAGGCAGTATGAGGACCTTAATCGACTAGGATTTAAACATATTTGATCGTTCTCGCATTCATATTGATCACTTTAATGTCTCATGTAAGTTAAGCAATATCCCATTCAAATGGGGAGTCACTCAAAAAAGTCGAAAATCAGATTATCTCAAAAATCCCTGTTTAACTAACGAAAACCATGGCGACAGTTTAAATACGTTCTATATCAAAGACACAATGCTATTTGAATGCTCCCGTGATCATATTTTCGATCGCAGTGTGGAATGCAAATTTAAAAATGTCACGTTGGAACGTAGAATTCTGATCTGAACGAAAAAATGACTGTCGCAAATATCGTTGATACATGAAAAATGTCACGTAAGGCAGTATGAGGACCTTAATTGACTAGGATTTAAACATATTTGATCGTTCTCGCATTCATATTGATCACTTTAATGTCTCATGTAAGTTAAGCGATATCCCATTCAAATGGGGAGTCACTCAAAAAAGTCAAAAATCAGACTATCTCAAAAATCCCTGTTTAACTAACGAAAACCATGGCGACAGTTTTAATACGTTCTATAACAAAGACACAATGCTATTTGAATTATCCCGTGATCATATTTTCGATCGCAGTGTGGAATGCAAATTTAAAAATGTCACGTTGGAACGTAGAATTCTGATCTGAACGAAAAAATGACTGTCGCAAATATCGTTGATACATGAAAAATGTCACGTAAGGCAGTATGAGGACCTTAATTGACTAGGATTTAAACATATTTGATCGTTCTCGCATTCATATTGATCACTTTATTGTCTCATGTAAGTTAAGCGATATCCCATTCAAATGGGGAGTCACTCAAAAAAGTCAAAAATCACACTATCTCAAAAATCCCTGTTTAACTAACGAAAACCATGGCGACAGTTTTAATACGTTCTATAACAAAGACACAATGCTATTTGAATGCTACCGTGATCATATTTTCGATCGCAGTGTGGAATGCAAATTTAAAAATATCACGTTGGAACGTAAGAATTCTGATCTGAACGAAAAAATGACTGTCGCAAATATCGTTGATACATGAAAAATGTCACGTAAGGCAGTATGAGGACCTTAATCGACTAGGATTTAAACATATTTGATCGTTCTCGCATTCATATTGATCACTTTATTGTCTCATGTAAGTTAAGCGATATCCCATTCAAATGGGGAGTCACTCAAAAAAGTCAAAAATCAGACTATCTCAAAAATCCCTGTTTAACTAACGAAAACCATGGCGACAGTTTTAATCCGTTCTATAACAAAGACACAATGCTATTTGAATGCTACCGTGATCATATTTTCGATCGCAGTGTGGAATGCAAATTTAAAAATATCACGTTGGAACGTAAGAATTCTGATCTGAACGAAAAAATGACTGTCGCAAATATCGTTGATACATGAAAAATGTCACGTAAGGCAGTATGAGGACCTTAATTGACTAGGATTTAAACATATTTGATCGTTCTCGCATTCATATTGATCACTTTAATGTCTCATGTAAGTTAAGCAATATCCCATTCAAATGGGGAGTCACTCAAAAAAGTCAAAAATCAGACTATCTCAAAAATCCCTGTTTAACTAACGAAAACCATGGCGACAGTTTTAATACGTTCTATAACAAAGACACAATGCTATTTGAATGCTACCGTGATCATATTTTCGATCGCAGTGTGGAATGCAAATTTAAAAATATCACGTTGGAACGTAAGAATTCTGATCTGAACGAAAAAATGACTGTCGCAAATATCGTTGATACATGAAAAATGTCACGTAAGGCAGTATGAGGACCTTAATTGACTAGGATTTAAACATATTTGATCGTTCTCGCATTCATATTGATCACTTTATTGTCTCATGTAAGTTAAGCGATATCCCATTCAAATGGGGAGTCACTCAAAAAAGTCAAAAATCACACTATCTCAAAAATCCCTGTTTAACTGACGAAAACCATGGCGACAGTTTTAATACGTTCTATAACAAAGACACAATGCTATTTGAATGCTACCGTGATCATATTTTCGATCGCAGTGTGGAATGCAAATTTAAAAATATCACGTTGGAACGTAAGAATTCTGATCTGAACGAAAAAATGACTGTCGCAAATATCGTTGATACATGAAAAATGTCACGTAAGGCAGTATGAGGACCTTAATTGACTAGGATTTAAACATATTTGATCGTTCTCGCATTCATATTGATCACTTTAATGTCTCATGTAAGTTAAGCGATATCCCATTCAAATGGGGAGTCACTCAAAAAAGTCAAAAATCAGACTATCTCAAAAATCCCTGTTTAACTAACGAAAACCATGGCGACAGTTTTAATACGTTCTATAACAAAGACACAATGCTATTTGAATTATCCCGTGATCATATTTTCGATCGCAGTGTGGAATGCAAATTTAAAAATGTCACGTTGGAACGTAGAATTCTGATCTGAACGAAAAAATGACTGTCGCAAATATCGTTGATACATGAAAAATGTCACGTTAGGCAGTATGAGGACCTTAATTGACTAGGATTTAAACATATTTGATCGTTCTCGCATTCATATTGATCACTTTATTGTCTCATGTAAGTTAAGCGATATCCCATTCAAATGGGGAGTCACTCAAAAAAGTCAAAAATCACACTATCTCAAAAATCCCTGTTTAACTAACGAAAACCATGGCGACAGTTTTAATACGTTCTATAACAAAGACACAATGCTATTTGAATGCTACCGTGATCATATTTTCGATCGCAGTGTGGAATGCAAATTTAAAAATATCACGTTGGAACGTAAGAATTCTGATCTGAACGAAAAAATGACTGTCGCAAATATCGTTGATACATGAAAAATGTCACGTAAGGCAGTATGAGGACCTTAATCGACTAGGATTTAAACATATTTGATCGTTCTCGCATTCATATTGATCACTTTATTGTCTCATGTAAGTTAAGCGATATCCCATTCAAATGGGGAGTCACTCAAAAAAGTCAAAAATCAGACTATCTCAAAAATCCCTGTTTAACTAACGAAAACCATGGCGACAGTTTTAATACGTTCTATAACAAAGACACAATGCTATTTGAATGCTACCGTGATCATATTTTCGATCGCAGTGTGGAATGCAAATTTAAAAATATCACGTTGGAACGTAAGAATTCTGATCTGAACGAAAAAATGACTGTCGCAAATATCGTTGATACATGAAAAATGTCACGTAAGGCAGTATGAGGACCTTAATTGACTAGGATTTAAACATATTTGATCGTTCTCGCATTCATATTGATCACTTTAATGTCTCATGTAAGTTAAGCAATATCCCATTCAAATGGGGAGTCACTCAAAAAAGTCAAAAATCAGACTATCTCAAAAATCCCTGTTTAACTAACGAAAACCATGGCGACAGTTTTAATACGTTCTATAACAAAGACACAATGCTATTTGAATGCTACCGTGATCATATTTTCGATCGCAGTGTGGAATGCAAATTTAAAAATATCACGTTGGAACGTAAGAATTCTGATCTGAACGAAAAAATGACTGTCGCAAATATCGTTGATACATGAAAAATGTCACGTAAGGCAGTATGAGGACCTTAATTGACTAGGATTTAAACATATTTGATCGTTCTCGCATTCATATTGATCACTTTATTGTCTCATGTAAGTTAAGCGATATCCCATTCAAATGGGGAGTCACTCAAAAAAGTCAAAAATCACACTATCTCAAAAATCCCTGTTTAACTAACGAAAACCATGGCGACAGTTTTAATACGTTCTATAACAAAGACACAATGCTATTTGAATGCTACCGTGATCATATTTTCGATCGCAGTGTGGAATGCAAATTTAAAAATATCACGTTGGAACGTAAGAATTCTGATCTGAACGAAAAAATGACTGTCGCAAATATCGTTGATACATGAAAAATGTCACGTAAGGCAGTATGAGGACCTTAATTGACTAGGATTTAAACATATTTGATCGTTCTCGCATTCATATTGATCACTTTATTGTCTCATGTAAGTTAAGCGATATCCCATTCAAATGGGGAGTCACTCAAAAAAGTCAAAAATCAGACTATCTCAAAAATCCCTGTTTAACTAACGAAAACCATGGCGACAGTTTTAATACGTTCTATAACAAAGACACAATGCTATTTGAATTATCCCGTGATCATATTTTCGATCGCAGTGTGGAATGCAAATTTAAAAATGTCACGTTGGAACGTAGAATTCTGATCTGAACGAAAAAATGACTGTCGCAAATATCGTTGATACATGAAAAATGTCACGTTAGGCAGTATGAGGACCTTAATTGACTAGGATTTAAACATATTTGATCGTTCTCGCATTCATATTGATCACTTTATTGTCTCATGTAAGTTAAGCGATATCCCATTCAAATGGGGAGTCACTCAAAAAAGTCAAAAATCACACTATCTCAAAAATCCCTGTTTAACTAACGAAAACCATGGCGACAGTTTTAATACGTTCTATAACAAAGACACAATGCTATTTGAATGCTACCGTGATCATATTTTCGATCGCAGTGTGGAATGCAAATTTAAAAATGTCACGTTGGAACGTAGAATTCTGATCTGAACGAAAAAATGACTGTCGCAAATATCGTTGATACATGAAAAATGTCACGTAAGGCAGTATGAGGACCTTAATTGACTAGGATTTAAACATATTTGATCGTTCTCGCATTCATATTGATCACTTTATTGTCTCATGTAAGTTAAGCGATATCCCATTCAAATGGGGAGTCACTCAAAAAAGTCGAAAATCAGATTATCTCAAAAATCCCTGTTTAACTAACGAAAACCATGGCGACAGTTTAAATACGTTCTATATCAAAGACACAATGCTATTTGAATGCTCCCGTGATCATATTTTCGATCGCAGTGTGGAATGCAAATTTAAAAATGTCACGTTGGAACGTAGAATTCTGATCTGAACGAAAAAATGACTGTCGCAAATATCGTTGATACATGAAAAATGTCACGTAAGGCAGTATGAGGACCTTAATTGACTAGGATTTAAACATATTTGATCGTTCTCGCATTCATATTGATCACTTTAATGTCTCATGTAAGTTAAGCGATATCCCATTCAAATGGGGAGTCACTCAAAAAAGTCAAAAATCAGACTATCTCAAAAATCCCTGTTTAACTAACGAAAACCATGGCGACAGTTTTAATACGTTCTATAACAAAGACACAATGCTATTTGAATTATCCCGTGATCATATTTTCGATCGCAGTGTGGAATGCAAATTTAAAAATGTCACGTTGGAACGTAGAATTCTGATCTGAACGAAAAAATGACTGTCGCAAATATCGTTGATACATGAAAAATGTCACGTAAGGCAGTATGAGGACCTTAATTGACTAGGATTTAAACATATTTGATCGTTCTCGCATTCATATTGATCACTTTATTGTCTCATGTAAGTTAAGCGATATCCCATTCAAATGGGGAGTCACTCAAAAAAGTCAAAAATCACACTATCTCAAAAATCCCTGTTTAACTAACGAAAACCATGGCGACAGTTTTAATACGTTCTATAACAAAGACACAATGCTATTTGAATGCTACCGTGATCATATTTTCGATCGCAGTGTGGAATGCAAATTTAAAAATGTCACGTTGGAACGTAGAATTCTGATCTGAACGAAAAAATGACTGTCGCAAATATCGTTGATACATGAAAAATGTCACGTAAGGCAGTATGAGGACCTTAATTGACTAGGATTTAAACATATTTGATCGTTCTCGCATTCATATTGATCACTTTATTGTCTCATGTAAGTTAAGCGATATCCCATTCAAATGGGGAGTCACTCAAAAAAGTCAAAAATCACACTATCTCAAAAATCCCTGTTTAACTAACGAAAACCATGGCGACAGTTTTAATACGTTCTATAACAAAGACACAATGCTATTTGAATGCTACCGTGATCATATTTTCGATCGCAGTGTGGAATGCAAATTTAAAAATATCACGTTGGAACGTAAGAATTCTGATCTGAACGAAAAAATGACTGTCGCAAATATCGTTGATACATGAAAAATGTCACGTAAGGCAGTATGAGGACCTTAATTGACTAGGATTTAAACATATTTGATCGTTCTCGCATTCATATTGATCACTTTATTGTCTCATGTAAGTTAAGCGATATCCCATTCAAATGGGGAGTCACTCAAAAAAGTCAAAAATCACACTATCTCAAAAATCCCTGTTTAACTAACGAAAACCATGGCGACAGTTTTAATACGTTCTATAACAAAGACACAATGCTATTTGAATGCTACCGTGATCATATTTTCGATCGCAGTGTGGAATGCAAATTTAAAAATATCACGTTGGAACGTAAGAATTCTGATCTGAACGAAAAAATGACTGTCGCAAATATCGTTGATACATGAAAAATGTCACGTAAGGCAGTATGAGGACCTTAATCGACTAGGATTTAAACATATTTGATCGTTCTCGCATTCATATTGATCACTTTAATGTCTCATGTAAGTTAAGCAATATCCCATTCAAATGGGGAGTCACTCAAAAAAGTCGAAAATCAGATTATCTCAAAAATCCCTGTTTAACTAACGAAAACCATGGCGACAGTTTAAATACGTTCTATATCAAAGACACAATGCTATTTGAATGCTCCCGTGATCATATTTTCGATCGCAGTGTGGAATGCAAATTTAAAAATGTCACGTTGGAACGTAGAATTCTGATCTGAACGAAAAAATGACTGTCGCAAATATCGTTGATACATGAAAAATGTCACGTAAGGCAGTATGAGGACCTTAATTGACTAGGATTTAAACATATTTGATCGTTCTCGCATTCATATTGATCACTTTAATGTCTCATGTAAGTTAAGCGATATCCCATTCAAATGGGGAGTCACTCAAAAAAGTCAAAAATCAGACTATCTCAAAAATCCCTGTTTAACTAACGAAAACCATGGCGACAGTTTTAATACGTTCTATAACAAAGACACAATGCTATTTGAATTATCCCGTGATCATATTTTCGATCGCAGTGTGGAATGCAAATTTAAAAATGTCACGTTGGAACGTAGAATTCTGATCTGAACGAAAAAATGACTGTCGCAAATATCGTTGATACATGAAAAATGTCACGTAAGGCAGTATGAGGACCTTAATTGACTAGGATTTAAACATATTTGATCGTTCTCGCATTCATATTGATCACTTTATTGTCTCATGTAAGTTAAGCGATATCCCATTCAAATGGGGAGTCACTCAAAAAAGTCAAAAATCACACTATCTCAAAAATCCCTGTTTAACTAACGAAAACCATGGCGACAGTTTTAATACGTTCTATAACAAAGACACAATGCTATTTGAATGCTACCGTGATCATATTTTCGATCGCAGTGTGGAATGCAAATTTAAAAATATCACGTTGGAACGTAAGAATTCTGATCTGAACGAAAAAATGACTGTCGCAAATATCGTTGATACATGAAAAATGTCACGTAAGGCAGTATGAGGACCTTAATCGACTAGGATTTAAACATATTTGATCGTTCTCGCATTCATATTGATCACTTTATTGTCTCATGTAAGTTAAGCGATATCCCATTCAAATGGGGAGTCACTCAAAAAAGTCAAAAATCAGACTATCTCAAAAATCCCTGTTTAACTAACGAAAACCATGGCGACAGTTTTAATACGTTCTATAACAAAGACACAATGCTATTTGAATGCTACCGTGATCATATTTTCGATCGCAGTGTGGAATGCAAATTTAAAAATATCACGTTGGAACGTAAGAATTCTGATCTGAACGAAAAAATGACTGTCGCAAATATCGTTGATACATGAAAAATGTCACGTAAGGCAGTATGAGGACCTTAATTGACTAGGATTTAAACATATTTGATCGTTCTCGCATTCATATTGATCACTTTAATGTCTCATGTAAGTTAAGCAATATCCCATTCAAATGGGGAGTCACTCAAAAAAGTCAAAAATCAGACTATCTCAAAAATCCCTGTTTAACTAACGAAAACCATGGCGACAGTTTTAATACGTTCTATAACAAAGACACAATGCTATTTGAATGCTACCGTGATCATATTTTCGATCGCAGTGTGGAATGCAAATTTAAAAATATCACGTTGGAACGTAAGAATTCTGATCTGAACGAAAAAATGACTGTCGCAAATATCGTTGATACATGAAAAATGTCACGTAAGGCAGTATGAGGACCTTAATTGACTAGGATTTAAACATATTTGATCGTTCTCGCATTCATATTGATCACTTTATTGTCTCATGTAAGTTAAGCGATATCCCATTCAAATGGGGAGTCACTCAAAAAAGTCAAAAATCACACTATCTCAAAAATCCCTGTTTAACTGACGAAAACCATGGCGACAGTTTTAATACGTTCTATAACAAAGACACAATGCTATTTGAATGCTACCGTGATCATATTTTCGATCGCAGTGTGGAATGCAAATTTAAAAATATCACGTTGGAACGTAAGAATTCTGATCTGAACGAAAAAATGACTGTCGCAAATATCGTTGATACATGAAAAATGTCACGTAAGGCAGTATGAGGACCTTAATTGACTAGGATTTAAACATATTTGATCGTTCTCGCATTCATATTGATCACTTTAATGTCTCATGTAAGTTAAGCGATATCCCATTCAAATGGGGAGTCACTCAAAAAAGTCAAAAATCAGACTATCTCAAAAATCCCTGTTTAACTAACGAAAACCATGGCGACAGTTTTAATACGTTCTATAACAAAGACACAATGCTATTTGAATTATCCCGTGATCATATTTTCGATCGCAGTGTGGAATGCAAATTTAAAAATGTCACGTTGGAACGTAGAATTCTGATCTGAACGAAAAAATGACTGTCGCAAAATATCGTTGATACATGAAAAATGTCACGTTAGGCAGTATGAGGACCTTAATTGACTAGGATTTAAACATATTTGATCGTTCTCGCATTCATATTGATCACTTTATTGTCTCATGTAAGTTAAGCGATATCCCATTCAAATGGGGAGTCACTCAAAAAAAGTCAAAAATCACACTATCTCAAAAATCCCTGTTTAACTAACGAAAACCATGGCGACAGTTTTAATACGTTCTATAACAAAGACACAATGCTATTTGAATGCTACCGTGATCATATTTTCGATCGCAGTGTGGAATGCAAATTTAAAAATATCACGTTGGAACGTAAGAATTCTGATCTGAACGAAAAAATGACTGTCGCAAATATCGTTGATACATGAAAAATGTCACGTAAGGCAGTATGAGGACCTTAATCGACTAGGATTTAAACATATTTGATCGTTCTCCGCATTCATATTGATCACTTTATTGTCTCATGTAAGTTAAGCGATATCCCATTCAAATGGGGAGTCACTCAAAAAGTCAAAAATCAGACTATCTCAAAAATCCCTGTTTAACTAACGAAAACCATGGCGACAGTTTTAATACGTTCTATAACAAAGACACAATGCTATTTGAATGCTACCGTGATCATATTTTCGATCGCAGTGTGGAATGCAAATTTAAAAATATCACGTTGGAACGTAAGAATTCTGATCTGAACGAAAAAATGACTGTCGCAAATATCGTTGATACATGAAAAATGTCACGTAAGGCAGTATGAGGACCTTAATTGACTAGGATTTAAACATATTTGATCGTTCTCGCATTCATATTGATCACTTTAATGTCTCATGTAAGTTAAGCAATATCCCATTCAAATGGGGAGTCACTCAAAAAAGTCAAAAATCAGACTATCTCAAAAATCCCTGTTTAACTAACGAAAACCATGGCGACAGTTTTAATACGTTCTATAACAAAGACACAATGCTATTTGAATGCTACCGTGATCATATTTTCGATCGCAGTGTGGAATGCAAATTTAAAAATATCACGTTGGAACGTAAGAATTCTGATCTGAACGAAAAAATGACTGTCGCAAATATCGTTGATACATGAAAAATGTCACGTAAGGCAGTATGAGGACCTTAATTGACTAGGATTTAAACATATTTGATCGTTCTCGCATTCATATTGATCACTTTATTGTCTCATGTAAAGTTAAGCGATATCCCATTCAAATGGGGAGTCACTCAAAAAAGTCAAAAATCACACTATCTCAAAAATCCCTGTTTAACTAACGAAAACCATGGCGACAGTTTTAATACGTTCTATAACAAAGACACAATGCTATTTGAATGCTACCGTGATCATATTTTCGATCGCAGTGTGGAATGCAAATTTAAAAATATCACGTTGGAACGTAAGAATTCTGATCTGAACGAAAAAATGACTGTCGCAAATATCGTTGATACATGAAAAATGTCACGTATGGGCAGTATGAGGACCTTAATTGACTAGGATTTAAACATATTTGATCGTTCTCGCATTCATATTGATCACTTTATTGTCTCATGTAAGTTAAGCGATATCCCATTCAAATGGGGAGTCACTCAAAAAAGTCAAAAATCAGACTATCTCAAAAATCCCTGTTTAACTAACGAAAACCATGGCGACAGTTTTAATACGTTCTATAACAAAGACACAATGCTATTTGAATTATCCCGTGATCATATTTTCGATCGCAGTGTGGAATGCAAATTTAAAAATGTCACGTTGGAACGTAGAATTCTGATCTGAACGAAAAAATGACTGTCGCAAATATCGTTGATACATGAAAAATGTCACGTTAGGCAGTATGAGGACCTTAATTGACTAGGATTTAAACATATTTGATCGTTCTCGCATTCATATTGATCACTTTATTGTCTCATGTAAGTTAAGCGATATCCCATTCAAATGGGGAGTCACTCAAAAAAGTCAAAAATCACACTATCTCAAAAATCCCTGTTTAACTAACGAAAACCATGGCGACAGTTTTAATACGTTCTATAACAAAGACACAATGCTATTTGAATGCTACCGTGATCATATTTTCGATCGCAGTGTGGAATGCAAATTTAAAAATGTCACGTTGGAACGTAGAATTCTGATCTGAACGAAAAAATGACTGTCGCAAATATCGTTGATACATGAAAAATGTCACGTAAGGCAGTATGAGGACCTTAATTGACTAGGATTTAAACATATTTGATCGTTCTCGCATTCATATTGATCACTTTATTGTCTCATGTAAGTTAAGCGATATCCCATTCAAATGGGGAGTCACTCAAAAAAGTCGAAAATCAGATTATCTCAAAAATCCCTGTTTAACTAACGAAAACCATGGCGACAGTTTAAATACGTTCTATATCAAAGACACAATGCTATTTGAATGCTCCCGTGATCATATTTTCGATCGCAGTGTGGAATGCAAATTTAAAAATGTCACGTTGGAACGTAGAATTCTGATCTGAACGAAAAAATGACTGTCGCAAATATCGTTGATACATGAAAAATGTCACGTAAGGCAGTATGAGGACCTTAATTGACTAGGATTTAAACATATTTGATCGTTCTCGCATTCATATTGATCACTTTAATGTCTCATGTAAGTTA